>NW_026967563.1:600000-757500 GCF_028390025.1 Pseudophryne corroboree | reverse complement strand
ATTTGCTTTTCGTTTACAACTTTTGCTGCGATTATTACTTTATTGCATTTTTTTTGCATTCCTTGTAATGCTGGAATGACTCCTCCATTAGATTTAAATGTTTTGAAAGCACGCCTCTTTTTAGCCATTGCTTCTTTGACCTCCTTATTGGTTTGTTTTTAGTACTCCTGCATTTACTGTTCATAGGAATTAATTTGTGAATATTGCTATCAAGCAACCCTTTTAAAGCATCCCACATTTCCGTTGTGTCTTTACCATGAAACAAAACTTCCCAATCAATCTCGTTTAGTGCCTGTCTCAGCATATTGAAGTTAGCTTTTCTAAAGTTAAATGTTTAGTTGTTCCCTTATAGCTATGTTTCTTGAAACTGATGTCAAATGTGATGATATAGTGATCACTGTTTCCCAAAGTCTCCCCAACTTTAGTGTTTGATATAATGTCCACATTATTGGTAATAACTAGGTCCAGAATAGTTTTACCTCTAGTTGGGTCCTCGACTAATTGAGTTAAGTATTGATCCTTTAATGTATTTAAGAACCTGCTGCTCCTAGTTTTTACACATGAAACGTTACTCCAATTCATATCAGGATAGTTAAAATCCCCTAACACTAGGATGTACCCCATTCCCAAGCTTTTTCAATTTGGTGTAAGAGTTGCTCCTCATCATGTACACTAATATCTGGTAGCTTGTAGCACGTGCCAATGACTAGTTTCTTTGCCTCTGTGCCCGCACTTGTGATCTCAACCCATAACGACTCCATTTTATCTCCAGCCCCCTCGAAAATACCCTCTATTAAATTTGGATTTAGAGATGTATTAAAAAAGAGACATTCCCCTCCTCCCTTTTGGTAGCCCTGTCCCTCCTAAAAAGAGAATATCCCTCCAAATTCGCAACCCAGTCGTGAGAGTCGTCCCACCAGGTTTCCATAATACCTATAATATCATACTGAGACTTTGATACAAGCCATTCCAATTCCCCCATTTTACCCGATAGGCTTCTTGTGTTCACAAGCATACATCTTAGCTTAGCCTCTCCATTGCCCGTTTGTTTTAGTGGTGTCTTATCTATATTTACAAGTGTCTTTCTAGACTTACCCTTACTGACTGTTATTCTACTCCCTTCCTTTCCACCCCATCATGCTTAATACAGCCTTCCTCACTACTATCTCTATCTGATCTATAAGACTTTCTAAACCCCCCTCCCTGATGTTAGTATCCTCCCTTATGCTATACATATTATTTTTTATATACCGTATTGCTGAGCCATATTCATTATTAGGTAATAAATTGGGAATATCTTGGCAATACCTGTGTCAGTATTTCCGGTGTCAATACCCATGCAAATACCCTTGCCATCTGATCTTACGCTCCCCTCTTCTCCACCCCCAAATTGTTCACTACCCCCATCCTTACTGTTCTCCCTGATTAACCCGCAGCTTCTAACTAAACCCTCCCCCCAGGCGCCTAGTTTAAAAGCTCCTCCAACCTTCTAACCATCCAGCACCGCAGCCCCCTCCTCATTCAGTTGCAATCCATCATGACAAAGATGGCGCCTATCTGAGAAGTCAGCCTAGTGTTCTAGGAACACAAACCCCTCCTTTCTACACCAGTCTCTAAGCCACACATTTACCTCCCTAATCTCCCTCTGCCTCCCTGGGCTAGCGCATGGCACTGGTATTATTTCAGAGAATATTACCCTAGATGTCCTTGCCTTAAGTTTTTTGCCTAAGTCCCCATGGTCTTTCTTAAGGACATCCCACCTACCACTAACTTTGTCATTGGTGCCAACATGCTCCAAGACCACCGGGTCTTTATCAGCCCCTCCCAACAATCTATCTACCCTCTCCGCGTTGTGCCGTACCCGAGCACCCGGAAGACAACAGACTGTATGGCGATCACGGTCCCGGTAGTAGATTGCCCTGTCTTCCTGATAATAGAATCCCCTATCACCACAATCTGACTAGGTACCTCACTATCTTTTTTCCCATCTGCATCGGTGGGACCGCTCCTCTGGTTGCTAGAGGAAACTGTATCCTCCGGTTCCGTCATTTCCTCACTGCCATCCTCAGAATCTCTGTCCAATTGGGCGAATTTATTGGGGTTTGGCAGATTGGAGATGTCCTGTCTTCTCCACCCCCTCTTCTTCCTTCTAACTGTGACCCAGCTGTCTACCTGATCTTCCTCATCTACCAGTGATCCCCCTGCAACTCCCCCACTGTTCTACCTAAACTTTGCTCAAGATTGTGAATGCTCCTTAGTTGCGGAAAGATCTAGATCAGTTACCTGGGCTTCCAGGGCGGCCGTACGCTCACATCTCGCACAGATGTACCCACACTCGGACTTGTGACAGGTGTGCATACATCATGCACGACATGCATTGAGTGAGATTACCAATCTCGGCCACACCCATTTTTTAATTAGTGCTAACTCCCTGTTACCTTCAGAAAATCAAAAAGAGGGGGACAATCAATATATAAGGAATATATAAGGAACAATAACTAAAATAATGGAATAAGGGACAATAAATAAAAATATAAATAAATGGATAGGATAAGGATAAATTTAGTACAAAGACAGGGACTCAACAATAAAATGCAGTAATGGATAAAGGAAGACAATCGGTTATACAACACAGTGGGAAAAGCTAATAGGGAAAGTTAGTACTTATCTGCTCCCTGCTCCACTGATCTGTGCACAGAAGTTGTTTTTCCCGGCTGCAGGCTTCCTTCCCCACCAGCTGCTGGCTTCCTTCCCAACTGACTGTTTGCTCCCTCCAGCCGCTGCTTCCACCTGGCTGCTGGCTCACCTTGCCGCTGGCTGCTGGCTTCCCCCTTGCTGCCGGCTTCTGGCTCCCCCGGCTCGCGGCTCTAGCACCTTGCCGCTCCATCCTTGTGGGGGCCCTCGTGTGTGCGCGCCCAACGTCACTTCCGGTTCCAGTCGCTCGATGCTCTTTCTCAGTAATAGGTTTCTCCTACATACTTGAAATGTATTTGTAGTTGATTACAAGTTGATTACATGCTCATATTTATTATACTAATGTATAACCTGTGACTGCTGAATTTACTATCATTCTGTCAGTTTTTTCTGTCTATTCTGATCTTCAATGCTTGTACAAAGCAAGGTAGGGTCGGATTCTATGTCACTTTAACAAAATTTAAAGTGATTACAGTTCCAAATTGTGTAGTGCACTGTGCAAGTGTGTGATTATTTATCATGTCTAAGAGCGGCAAGGGTGAGGAAAATACACTCACAGCAGCACCAACACTCATATCATGTTTGTCAAAGCTGGGCTAACCTCTCAGGATCTGGTTCAGAAAAATTGTTTTATCTTTCAACAAAGTCTTGAAAAATCCAAGGAGTACCCAGGTGCAAGTTGAACCCCCATGGGCTACCTTTGTACAGACATTATCCAGTATAGATGAGCAGATAATTCCAACTTCTGTACCGGGGATAGGTTACACTATTAACCCTTACATGCAGCATTCCACCTGGGGTTTATCACATCCAGCAGGGGAAGCAGCAGCCTCTCATCAAAAACAAGCTGAAAGGCCAGTGGTAAGTAAATCACAGACATGAAACAACATCTTCACAGTCTACACATGCTTCAGATGAGGATTCGTTGGAGAATGAAGACTCATTACACTCTGGTTCTGCATACGAAGATGAGGAGGAAGGTCTCAGTTCAGCGGACATATCTGAGTTAATTAATGCGATGAAAGCCATTCTATCCTTAGAAGAATCAGCAGAGCCTGTGTTGAAATCCAAGTTACCTGTGTTTAAATGTCCCAAAACAGTCAGGACTGAGTTTCCTGGGTCAGAACAGCTAAAGGAAATTATGGAAGAGGCTACTCCCAGTAAGAAATTTAGAATTCCAAGGAACTGGAATTCCAATTATCCTCTTCCGGCTGAGGACTGTTTAAACAGGGAAGTGGCCCCCAAAGTAGATACGCATGTCATTTGGTTACTGGGGATATCTACATTACCTCTGCCTTCAACATCATTAAATTATGTCATGGATAGGAGAGTTGATGGTTTTCGGAAAAAAAAATTTTTTCCCCCTATCTGGGGCAATCATAAGACCAGTAAAAGCTTCAGCCTGGCTGGCAAAAGCAGTGGCTGCCTGGGCTGATGCATTGGAAAGGGATCTTTAAATTTCATCTAGAGAGCAAAAATCCCATCTTGCACATATCAAACAGGCTGCAATGTTTTTGGAAGAGCAGCCTGTTTGAAGAGTCAGAAGCAGACTCCAAAAAAGTGCAGTTTCCTTCCACATACAAATTCAAGCCTAAAATTCCAGCTTTTCAGCCCTTTCCGTCTCAAGGGAAAACAAAAGGAAAAGGAGATGGCAAACAGTCCCAATACAAGAAGGTTGGTGTTAAAGCCGAATTATAATAATAATAATAATAGAGAGTTCTCCGTTGTGATAATATTCAGCCTATAGAATTTATTATCAAAGAAGGAACCACTCCCAATATTCTGCGCAAAGGAGCTTGGACCAAGACAGAATTCATCAATGAGCCTGTGTCTTTAGAACACTGACTTTACATTATTTATACCATAACACTATACAATTATTTATATCTTTTTTTTATATATATATATATATATATATATATTATTATTTTTTTTTCAAATATATTTATTGGATTTTTTCCTGAGAAGACACTGAGACAGTTATCACAAAATGTACATAGGGAAACAATACAGCATCTTGTGAAAGAGGCAAAAGAGGAATTATGAATACATCAAAGTAGCATACCATAAAGCGCTGCTTCTCATACATTATATTCGTGTATCCCAGTAGGTATATTGATCTCCGTGTAACAAAAGTACATTATCTAATAAAATCCATATTTGTCTCATATCACTGGTTATTTTCTAATAGAAACATACAAGAACAGTAACCATACAAATACAAAAGTAATTAACAAGAATATGAAGAAACGGAAGAAAAGAGGGGGGGGGGGGGTGATTAAGTGCATACAATAATCATCTGATCCGGTGGTGCATAAACAATATAGTCTACCTAGTAGAGGTGAAATAATACTTAGCACCATAAGTAGAACAACTCAGGTTAACTATATAAAGAAGAATCCTCACATATCCGACCCATTCAGTGTCCAGAGACATTAAGTATCGGACCCTCTATACACCGATACGCCCACCAATTTGTTTTGTCAAATAGTTTAAACATCCGTGTTTGGGTAGCTTCATCTAGGGTGTCAATATATGGACCCCATTTTCTGTAAAATGAAATAGTCCCTTTTTCTAGGTCAGGTTAAGCTGTTTGTCTATCCATATATCTAGTTTTCAAGAGCAACGTCTTAAGTTCTGCTACAAAAGGAGAAGCCTTTGTGATCCAATATGACAGAATTATTTTCTTCGCAATAGTAACTATAGTGACCATTACAGACAGGCCCCATTGTCTTTGACATGCCCTCAGCAACCCATTCAGTATAATTAGCAAAAAGTAAATACAATGGCAATAAAGATAAATTATGTCCAAAAGTACTATTTATAAAACGTAAGACTTTATTCCAAAATTTCTTTATGACACCACATCCCCAAATTTCATGTATATAATCAGTAGTGGATCCCCTACATTTCAGACAATGAACATCGGAGGGTGGAATTTATAGTAAATAGCTTGAGAGGCATAGGCTCTGTGTACCACCTTAAAATGTTTTTTAAGTGTTTCATGGTCATGTCATAGAGAATAAACCTGTGATGAAAATCATTAATGGAAAGATCCTGCTGCCATGATTTTTCCAAGCTACTCCATATTTTAGGAGATGATTCTTTTAAGGAGATCTTCATATAGGTATTTTGTTTTGTATGGAACAGACTTAAGAAGATCAATAATTATCGATAATGAATCTGGGACAGATTTGGCGACAGAAGGCGGGGACAATGAGTGAACATAATGCCTAATTTGGAAGTATGCAAAAGAAGTGTTGGCTGCAAGTCCATATTTCTCTTTCAATTCTAGGTGGTCCTACATTCTACCCCTCGGATCAAAGACATCTGCTGTAGAGTGTATGCCTCTATGTCTAAGTCTGAGAAGTGTAGTCTCTGTCATACCAAGCAGAAACATCGGGTTTCCCCATAATGCAATATTTTTAGAATAACCTGAGTGTCTGCCAAATCATTTGTTGATCGCCTGCCATACTCTGTAAGTGTCAGAAAATAACGGATTCATCAAACATTGAGGAGGTAGGTGAGTTCTAGGGGTGTGAAGCAAAGCATTTGGGGAGTACGGCGCTAATAATGCGCAGTCCAATTCATACAGGACAAAATTACTCCGCTCATATAACCAGTCTACAATATAGCGGAAGAAAAAGGCTTGGGAATACAACTTAAAATCTGGGAGACCCAGTCCCCCTTGTTTCCTTTTGACACACATTTTGGTTCTCGCCACTCTAGGTTTCCCTCCCCTCCATAAAAATCTACCAATCATAGATTCAAGCCGCCATACATCTGCATTACATAGCATAATTGGCAACAGCTGCATAGAATAGGAGATCTTAGGAAATATGACAGACTTAATCACTGCAACCCTGCCAAATAGTGAGAGTGGCAACAAGTGCCAGGACTCAAGTCATTTAGAAACAGCCAAAATAAGTGGGGAGAAATTGACTTTATACAAAGAACACAAGGTCATCGGTATATGTATCCCCAAATATTTAAAATGAGTCCGCACTATCTTAATAGGTCCAAGATCATTTATACTGGAGAGGAAGGAAAGATTCCCAGATAGTGGCATTATCTCAGACTTATCTTTATTTATCCTATAGCCAGATAATATTCCAAACCTATCAATTATGTCAAAAACAATTGGCAGCGAGTGAGAGGGGTCAGAGGGAAAAAGCAACATATCGTCAGTCAATAAAGCTACACGCAGATCTATATCTCCTATCACTATACATTGAAATATAGGGGATTGACGCAAAGAAAGCGTCAGAGGTTCCAACGCCAGCACAAAAAGCAGTGGGGACAGTGGGCAACCCCGTCTAGTACCCCATTTAATGATGAACGGTTGTGATAGATAACCATTGCATGATATCTGCGTACGAGGGTCAGTATATAATGTGGATATATATCCTATAAACTCAGCAGGGAATCCAAATTTCGACACGGTGTCATAGAGATGATCCCACAGCACCATGTCGAAAGCCTTCTCAGCATCCAAGGACACTATCGCTCTATCACCCTTAACATCAGGTCGGGAGGAGTCGTAAATTGCCGATAATACTCGTCTAATATTTGTTATAGAAGTTCTACCCATTATGAACCCAGTTTGGTCACTGTGTATAATTCCTGGGAGAATCTGCTTCAGGCGAGTGGCTAAAATTTTTGAGAGTAATTTATAGTCGTTATTAAGTAGGGAAATGGGCCTATACGACCCCGGATTACTGAGGTCCTGACCTGGTCTTGGCAACACTTTGATTATGGCAGAGTTAAAGTGTAAAGGCATCTGACCGGAGCTCAATATAACATTAAACAATGTCATGAGTACTGGTGTAATACGTTCATCAAGGAGTTTGTAATATTCAGCAGTGAGGCCATCCGGGCAAGGGGCTTTTCCCAATTTTAAAAGTCTAATTGCCTGATAGACCTCCGCTTCCGTAATCGGAGAGATTAGGGATATCACCGCCAAATCTGGTAACTGGGGAACATCCAATCTCTCCCCAAATTACTGCACAGTTGCAACAGAGGGTCTGCTGTCTGTGCATGCATAAAGTTTCCCATAAAAGTCTTGCATGACCTCCGCAATCTGTGCACTAGAGGTAGTCTTTTTACCATCAGGCAATCTTAAAGGATGAACCATCATGGGGAGATTTTGGCCTCTTAACAAGTTGGAAAGTAGCTTACCCATTTTATTACCAAATTTAAAGTGGCTGGCATCTTTTTTGAAAGAATAAACCCCCTCCAACTTAGTAACTATTGCTATAAAATGTGTCTTTGCCCCGAGATACGTTTGTTTCGTGGCAGCGGTCTGATGTGTTTGATTGGTATGGTAAGTAGACGTTAATTTCTGCTGCGCCTCAATATACTCCTGGGACAGAACCTTCCTCTTAGCTGCTGCATAATATATTATAGTCCCCCTAAGAACTTCTTTTAAAGCTTGCCAATAAATTGCCAGGTTGTCCTCTATCATGTCAGAGTTGTGCATTTTATAAGATTCCCATGCCCCCACCACATTATCCTGAAACTCTGACATAAATGATAAACCAGTGGGATATCTCCATTGTCTATATGGACCATTGTCAATCCCCGACGGCAATATAGCCCATAATAAAGCATGATCTGATAGACATATCGGTTCCATCTCCACCTGTTTCAGTTTGGGAAATAAAGAAGTAGATGCCATGATATAATCTATCCTGGAGAAGGTATGGTATGCTGCGGAAAGACAGGAAAATACCTTTTCAGTCGGATGGAAGGAGCGCCATGCATCTAATAGCTGCATCCGTCTCATGAAGGCAGGAATACCTAACCTCGGGAGGCGTCGGCATCTACTCTGCATAATCTGTCTATCTAATGAGGATGAAGAAATCAGATTGAAATCACCACAGACTAAATTAGGCTGATTGCCAAACAATTGTAGTTCTGTTGTAAGTAATTGGAAGAAGTTTGCAGAATATACATTAGGAACGTACACAGCACATAGTAGATATCTAGTACCAGCTACTTTCGCATCACAGACACAATATGGACCTTCAGGATCAGCTTTAGTTGTAAACACTTCATATGAGATCTTTCTCTTAATTAATATTGCCACTCCTCTCTTCTTTGATGTGTATGAAGCTGAGCCGAGTATCGTTCAGCCCAGCATATTAAACCGAATAACATCGTGCTCAAGTAAGTGCGTTTCCTGAAGAAACATTAAATCAATTTTTTGTTTGTTGAGATATAATAATATTTTTCTACGTTTTTGTGGAGTATTCGCTCCCCCTATGTTCCATGAACCAATTGTAAGAACTGTCATTGCAACAGAGTAAGAGTGTAATAAGGCAGTAGTACATATAAAAACCTTAACAATAAATGTACGCATATCGTATCCATAAAATAATCACCACCGGATCACCAGGGATCAGTGAGAGAAGGTAGGAAAAGGAAGGAAAAAGGCCAGAAAAAATAACATGAAAAGAAAAACAAACAACAGACATAGAACCTGCATGTCTCCTGGCAGGGGCAACAGAGGGCCCATTAAGGTCCAATGGAACCCCTGAAACAGCGCAATACAGAATTCCCGGGATCACCAGCAACATAGCTAGCAATACTCAGCGCGAAAGGCCTCTCATCCGGCCACACACCACCAAAACATTAGAAAGAACATCAGGACAAACCCAACCCCAAATATGTATTCAAACTCAGTCTTCCCCCGCATCAGAGGGTACGTTATCATGACGTAATTTTTTATCAGCTTGCTGAAGGTATGCATCTGCATCCTGTACAGTGGTAAAGACAACATGTGAATTTCCGTCATACAAGCGTAGACGTGCAGGATAAAGCAACGCAAACTTCCGTCCTTTTGCCACTAATTGGGAACACAAAGATGAGAATTCCTTTCTTGCCCTAGTCAGCTCAGCCGAATATTCCTGGAAAAGCATGATCTTTTGGCCTTGCCACATAAGGCCACGATGACGTGGAGAGACCGACCAAATGGCATCTTTATGTGGATAGTTAAGTGTCTTAAATATGACCACTCGGGGTCTAGAATCAGGTTTTTCGCTCTGGACCAATCCTGTGCGCGCGTTCTATCACCATATCAGTACAGGATTCAGCAATATTCAGAAGTGAAGGTAAGGTAACTTTTAAGAAATGTATCAACTCTGCGCCTTTAAGAGATTCTGGTATGCCTACCAGCCTCAGACTCTCATATTATTACGAAGTGATCGATTCTCAAGATCGTCGATCTTTATTCAAATCTGCTGCTGTGCTTTAGCTTGATTAGCATAAGAGACTTGCAAATCAGAAACATCACCACATAGAGCACCAACTTGGCATTCACACTTATGAATCCACTTTGTAAGAGAATCAATCCACGTGGCTATATCAGCTGTCTGTGCAGCCAAAAGGGGGGCTATAGCAGCCCGCATTGCAGCTACCATATCTCCATATGTCACTGGCGTGGTGGGTGTTGGGAGAGTAGTGTCCGTGTGCAGGGTATGTATAGTGGGTGAAGGTGCAGCATACTCACTCCCTGACATCTACAGCGACCTCTCTGAGCCCAGAGGGGAGGCACAGGCACTTCCAGCTTTTTCCCTGGGAGTGGGAGTCTCCGCTGCACCCAGTGTCTCTGCGGGCACCATCTTGGATTCCCCTCTCCCGTTCTTTTTATTCTTATTGCAGGGCATGGAGGCGCAGAGAAACTTCTTCATGCGGTTCCCCTTACTCAACGGGGGTTCTGCTGCAGGAGGGGGTGGTTTGTGGAGGCTCTAAGAGCTGTGAAATAGCGGTCAGTGTAAATTTTTAAGCATACAGGGCCAGTGTAATGTTATTTGAGCAGCAGCACCCCTATATTTTCCAGCATACAGGAGGACAGTGCCCCTGCACCTTGTACAACACAGTGACAGCCAGGACAGCAACACCCATGTACAGCTGCAGCACATGAAACACCAGTGACAGCCAGGACAGCAACACCCATGTACAGCTGCAGCACATGAAACACCAGTGACAGCCAGGACAGCACTCCTAACACCACACAGGTACGCCACAGTGACTACAGCAGCACCCCTACAGAGCACACACTAACCCCACCCAATGCCACCACCCACAGAGAGAGACAGAGGTCTGTCTCCCTCACTATCCAAGTCTGGAGTGAAAAATGGCAGAGATGTGGATGTTTATATGTAATACAAATCCCGCGAGAATCTGACAGTGGGATGATGATGTTTTGCCTCGTTCTGGTTTCCAAGTCTGGCAAGTAGTCCAGAGCTGGACTCGGATCCGGGCTCAGAGCGTGAAGTTCTGGGGGTTCAGTTCTCAGGGAACCCAACCCGCTCATATCTAATAATAATGTGTAATAAACATTACGCTGTGTAATAATGTGTAATGGGCATTGCGGTGTGTAATAATGTGTAATGGACATTACGGTGTGTAATAATGTGTAATGGGCATTGCGGTGTGTAATAATGTGTAATGGGCATTACGTGTGTAATAATGTGTAATGGGCATTACAGTATGTAATAATGTGTACTGGGCATTACAGTGTGTAATAATGTGTAATGTGCATTACAGTGTGTAATAATGTGTAATGGACATTACAGTGTGTAATTATGTGTAATGGGTATTACGGTGTGTAATAATGTGTAATGGGCATTACAGTGTGTAATAATGTGTACTGGGCATAACTGTGTGTAATAATGTGTAATGGGCATTACAGTGTGTAATAATGTGTAATGGACATTACGGTGTGTAATAATGTGTACTGGGCATAACGGTGTGTAATAATGTGTAATGTGCATTACTGTGTGTAATAATGTGTAATGGGCATTACGGTGTGTAATAATGTGTAATGTGCATTACTGTGTGTAATAATGTGTAATGGGCATTACAGTGTGTAATAATGTGTAATGGACATTACGGTGTGTAATAATGTGTAATGGGCATTACAGTGTGTAATGGGCATTACGGTGTGTAATAATGTGTAATGGGCATTACGGTGTGTAATAATGTGTAATGGGCATTACAGTGTGTAATAATGTGTACTGGGCATTATGGTGTGTAATAATGTGTAATGGGCATTACAGTGTGTAATAATGTGTACTGGGCATAACAGTGTGTAATAATGTGTAATGTGCATTACTGTGTGTAATAATGTGTAATGGGCATTACGGTGTGTAATAACGTGTAATGGGCATTACGGTGTGTAATAATGTGTCATGGGCATTACGGTGTGTAATAATGTGTAATGGGCATTACGGTGTGTAATAATGTGTAATGGGCATTACGGTGTGTAATAATGTGTAATGGGCATTACTGTGTGTAATAATGTGTAATGGGCATTACGTGTATAATAATGTGTAATGGGCATTACGTGTGTAATAATGTATAATGGGCATTACAGTGTGTAATAATGTGTAATGGGCATTACGGTGTAATAATGTGTAATGGGCATTACGTGTGTAATAATGTGTAATGGGCATTACGTGTGTAATAATGTGTAATAGGCATTACGGTGTGTAATAATGTGTAATGGGGATTACAGTGTGTAATAATGTGTAATAGGCATTACGGTGTGTAATAATGTGTAATGGGGATTACAGTGTGAAATAATGTGTAATGAACAGTACAGTGTGTAATAATGTGTAATAGGGATTACAGTGTGTAATAATGTGTAATGTGCACTACGGTGTGTAATAATGTGTAATGGGCATTATGGTGTGTAATAATGTGTAATGTGCATTATGGTGTGTAATAATGTGTAATGTGCATTACGGTGTGTAATAATGTGTAATGGGCATTACGTGTGTAATAATGTGTAATGGGCATTACAGTGTGTAATAATGTGTAATGGGCATTACGGTGTAATAATGTGTAATGGGCATTACGTGTGTAATAATGTGTAATGGGCATTACGTGTGTAATAATGTGTAATGGGCATTACGGTGTGTAATAATGTGTAATGGGGATTACGGTGTGTAATAATGTGTAATAGGCATTACGGTGTGTAATAATGTGTAATGGGGATTACAGTGTGTAATAATGTGTAATGAACAGTACAGTGTGTAATAATGTGTAATGTGCATAACTGTGTGTAATAATGTGTAATGGGCATTACTGTGTGTAATAATGTGTAATGGGCATTACAGTGTGTAATAATGTGTAATGGGCATTACGGTGTGTAATAATGTGTAATGGGCATTACAGTGTGTAATAATGTGTAATAGACATTAGTGTGTGCAGCATAATGTGCAATGGGTATTATGTGTGTAATAATGTGTAATGGGCATTACGGCATGCAGCATAATGTGTAATAGGCATAACGGTGTATAATAATGTGTAATGAATGTGTAATTGGCATTACAGTGTGTAATAATGTGGAATGGCACTGCAGATTTGTTTTAATTTTCAGCTGGGTGCTCATAGATCAAGTTGCTGTTTGTGCGTTACACATTATTACACACTGTAAGGCTCATTACACATTATTACACAGCGCAATGCCCATTACACATTATTACACACTGTAATGTCCATTACACATTATTACACACCGTAATGCCCATTACACAGTATTATACACCATAATGCTCATTACACATTATTACACACCGTAATGCCCATTACACATTATTACACACCGTAATGCCCATTACACATTATTACACACTGTAATTCCCATTACACATTATTACATGCCGTAATGCCCATTACACATTATTACACACCGTAAGGCTCATTACACATTATTACACAGCGTAATGCCCATTACACATTATTACACACTGTAATGCCCATTACACATTATTACACACCATTATGCCCATTACGCATTATTACACACCGTAATGCCCATTACACATTATTACACACCGTAATGCCCATTACACATATTATACACCGTAATGCCCATTACACATTATTACACACCGTAATGCCCATTACACAGTATTATACAGCGTAATGCTCATTACACATTATTACACACTGTAATGTCCATTACACACCATAATGCCCATTATACATTATTACACACTGTAATGCCCATTACACATTATTACACACCGTAATGCCCATTACACATTATTACACACCGTAATGCCCATTACACAGTATTATACACCGTAATGCTCATTACACATTATTACACACTGTAATGTCCATTACACATTATGCTGCACACAGTTATGCCCATTACAAAGTGTAATACCCATTACACATTATGCAGCACACCGTAATGTTCATTATACATTATTAAACACTTATGCCCATTACACATTATACCACACACCGTAATGCCCATTACACAATATTACCTACAACCATATCTTACACAAGACACAGCATAAACTCTAATCCATGCTCTCATTATTTCCTGCATTGATTATTGTAATAGTCTCCCAACCGGTCTTCCCAAACACAGGCTCTCACCACTAGAATCCATTTTGAATGCAGCTGAGAGGCTAATCTACCTCGCTAGACGGTCATCGTCTGCAGATCAGCTCTGTCAGTCCCTCTATTGGTTACTGGTATTCTAACGCATTAAATATAAAAATGAGATTTATGGTAGACGTACCATAGTTAAATCTCTTTCTGCAAGGTACACTGTATTCCTCAGGGAATAACATCAGGGTGTAGAGTTGGATCTTGATCCGAGGCACCAACAGGCTAAAGCTTTGACTGTTCCAGGATGCACCGCATTGCCTCCTCTATAACCCCACCTCCAGGCACTGGAGCTCAGTTTTGTTAACCAGTCCAATGCAATAGCAGGTAAGAGAGATGGTAAGATATTAGTCACATAGAACCACATTCTGATGACAGGATTTCCACATTGCACAGTTGTTCAGTGGAAGTGCCACGACGGGCTGCCCAAGAAGGTCCAACATACCAAGTAGAATTGAGTTCCTCCTTGTTTGTTGATGTATGTTACTGCCGTCGTGTTGTCTGATTGAACCTGGACAGGGTGAGACTGGGGCATGTGCATTGCCTCGCGCAGTGCTTTGTAAATTTCCTTGAGTTCCAGGAAATTTATCGACAGTAATCTTTCTCGTTTGACCACAGACCCTGAAGCCGAGAATTGAGGACCACTGCTCCCCAAGCTCTCAGACTTGCATCTATTGTCAGAATTATCCAACTCCAGACTCCAAACATGTCTGCGGTGAGATTGTGTATTTGGAGCCACCAGAGTAGGGCTACATCTGGCCCTTTGAGACAACTGCACCAACTAATGGATTTGTAGATGTGAGCCTGACCACTGTGCGAGAAGATGCAGTTGAAAAGGACATGAGTGAAACCTTACGAACTGGAGTGCTTCGAAAGATGTCACCATGTTTCCTAACAGTCGAATGCACAGATGCACCGAGACTGTCCGTAGTTTGAGCACCAGCTTCACCAGATGATGAATACTTTGTACTTTCTGTTCTGGCAAGTAAATTCGTTGATCCACCATATGCAGAATCATTCCTAGGAACTGAAGTCTTTGAGATGGGACCAGGCTTGATTTGTTGACAATCCAACCATGCTGAACCAGTACATTGTACGTTAGTAAGTCATGTAGAAGGAGTACTTGTTGAGACAGAGCCTTGATGAGAAGATTGTCTAAGTACAGAACTATTATCACTCCCAGGGATCTGAGATGAGCTATTATCACAGACATCACCTTCATGAACACCCGAGGTGCTGACGAGAGGCCAAACGGTAGTGCTTGAAATTGAAAATGGTTTTGTTGTACTGCAAACCTTAAGTACAGCTGATGCAGTGGCCAAATCGGAATGTGTAAGTACTGATTGAGCCCCTTCAGGTTCAATATTGATCTGACCATGCTGTCTGGCTTTGGTACTACATAAAGAGTGGAATAATAACCCTGACCCTGTTGAACTGGAACCTGACTCAAAACTGCTGCATCTACGAGAGACTGAATCGCGGTCTGCAGAACCACCTTCTTGTCTCCTGACACAAGCAGGCCTGTCTTGAAAAACAGCATTAGTGGTAGACAATCGAACTCTATTTTGTAACCTCTGAACACTAAATTGTGGATCTACCAATCTGTGGATGTCTGAAACTACACCAAGTGAAACGTCTGAAGGCGTGCTCCCACAACAGAAGATCAGAGATTGGCTGGAAGCCCGTCATGCCACTGGCTTGTCAGCGACCTTTGTGTCCTGACGACTGTTAGTGGTTTGTTGAAAACCACGTCCTCTACCACGGCTACTCTGTATGGTTGTTCCTCTAGCACGGCCTCCAAAGGACTGAGTTTTAAAGGATTTGAGCGCTGGTCCAGCGTATTTCCGTTTTTGAACTGGTGTGGGCAATGACAGGAAAACAGACTTTCCCCCAGTGGCCTGAGATATCCATTTGTCTACTTCAGGACCAAACAATATATTGCCAGTGTAAGGCAATGCTTCTATTCCTCCTTTTGATTTTGACTCTGCCTCCGCCTGCCAAGAATGTAGCCAAAGGGTCCGGCAGGCCGCAACTAGAGACGCAGAAAGATGAGAACTTGGCCGATGTACCTAAATTCTCAGTAGATTCACAAATGTGATCAGCAAGAAGTATAAGCTGGTCTAAGGGGAGATCCTGTTGTAGGCCCAACTTGAGCTGTGTTGCCCATGCAACAACAACCTTGTTAACACAAACACCAACTAAAGCAGGTATAAGCAACACTCCTACTGCTGTATACATTGACTTCGAGCTTACACTCTGACGGGTCCTTAAGCGTCGTAGCAGCCTGGACTGGAATGGTTAACTTCTTGGAAAGTTTGGACACCGAGGAGTCCACTGTCAGTGGAGTTTCCCATTTCATAGTCATTGATTCTGGGAATGGGTAGTTAAACAGAAAACGTCTAGGCATAGAGAACCGTTTATCTGGATTCTTCCATGCTTCCATTAACTGCTTGTAAATAGAATCTGAATAAGGAAAACATACAGGTGATCTCTGTTTCTTTGCAAATAAAACCTTATCATTTGAAAGAGGTTCTTCAGTTTCAGTAAAATTTAGAACCTGACGTACTACCCTGATGAGATTTTCAATGGCCGGGCTATCAGTAACCTCATTATCTGACTCCTGGCCCAATTCACCTTCCTCATGTTTCGCATGAGATAACAGGTCTGACATGGAATCATCAGAATGCAACACAGCTGACACCGGTAGGTTATGAGACCACCAATGACTATTTGTCGGATTTGAACTAGACCTGGAATATTGTAAACCCTGCAAAGTCCTTGGCATCTCCTGAGTCCACTCCAGCAGTTGAGATGGTAGCAATCTAGCCTCAGCTCTAGCCATCTCAAGCTCCTTACGTGTAGCAGCCAACTCTGATTGTAAGCCAGTCATCACACCTGTCATCATCGCCCAAGGAGGATCAGGTTAAGGGTTCGTATATGTAGCCGTATTTGCAAGACACACTGTGCAAGTGGTAGTTCCCTTAGGAAACACACTCTGACAGACCTTGCAGCCAAGCTGCTTTTTTGCTTTTGCATGAGCTTTACTCATTATGTACACAGATGGACAGGTATACAAAGACAAACAAGTCCCACGACTCACTAAAATGTTTACTAAAGTGTATATAACCAAAAGTGCTATGCACTGAGGACACACTAAATCAGTTAAACATGTGCTGTTCTGAAAATTCCTACTAACACCCCTGCTCCTCCAGTGGCTGAGTGTTGTAGTACCGGCACCAAACTTCCTGCAAGAAGAACCAGGAAGTAAGGTTAAAATGGCGTCCTGACATGTGCTTGCCTATACACATGTATAATAAAGCATGCAAGATAAGACTTAATACAGAATTAGCTGATATAGCTATATATATATATATATATATATATATATACACACACACACACACACACACACACACACAACATATAGATATATAGATACACCACCATCTGCAACACAGGCTTAAGAGTCTGATAGTGTATTTGCCCAGCAGACATTAAAATAACTGACACCCCCATAATTAACACAGGCTTAATAGCCTGAGAGCTGCTTGCTGCATTAAAATGCAGCTTAGTTATGGGGACTCCCCTCTCCCCCACGATCTCCTTCACTGGCGGACCGCAGCAGCAGTGAGAGCTGTCCACGGTCAGCCTCCCCCTCTCCCCCATCTGAAGACAGAGTGGCAGCACCCACCGTTTGTGGCTCTGGAGATCTGGAGCGTAGCGGTTAGCAGAAGCTAACCGCGGGAGGGAGGGGGGAGCGGCGATGGGCAGGGAGCCAGAGGCTGGGGAGCAGCGGCGGCTTAGCGCCCAGTGGCAGCTGCTGGAAAGGCCATGGCTGGGCAGGGCAGCAGGGGGACACACATGTAAAATAAAATAAAACATAGTCCCCACATGGCGGGCAGCAGAGTGAGCTGACTGCCCCTCACCCTCAGCAAGACAAAGCAAAGGAGCGGCAGCAGTGTGATCTGCCTGCCCGCTCATTACCGGAGATTAGTGGAGGCTATGACAGGGCTTCTCTTCACAAGCTCTGTCCAGCTCCTTTGGCAACCCCAGGCTGCAATCAGCTCAGCTGAGTTTGGTCTATGGCGGTGCTCCTCTCCTGAGCGCCGACAAGCCAATTGCTGCAGGCAGCAGAACCAACAATCCCGGACACAAGCTTCTTAATAAGCTGGGAAGGGATTGAGTGTAAAAAAGAAAAAATCTTTCAAAAATAGAAGAAACTTGTGGAGAATCCTCCACGTGTGCCATTCCCTGTGAGCACAAAAAGCACACTGGTACCTTTGGGTGTATGGAGGCGGTGGAGGGTTACTAATTTAAATATTTAAATGTGCCTGTCCCTACTAACACCCCATCCATATACCAAGAGTACTCCAGTGACCCATAGTGGATGAAAAATAAATTAAAATTATGGTTTAAACATTAAAAAAGCATGTAAATATTTAATTAACACTAGTAGTGTTTTTCTTGTCAACATATATATATATATATATATATATATATATATATAGTCTATATTAACAATGTGGTAATGTGTTTATTGACACTTATTTGTGTGTGTTTTTATTTTAAAATGCTGCATATGTTTTTGTTATCATGCATTCATGTGTCTTAAGATATTTTTATTTTATAACATAAAAACAAAAACACACTAATAAAACAATCCTGCAATGTTTAGCTGAAGGAAGAGAATTTTGGTAAGTTTGTTTGCAGAGGCTCCACTAACATTAGCATAGACTCGCAATTGCGTTCGCAACTGAGAACACGTACCAGACTGTTAACTTGCAGTAATAGCAATAAAGTTTATCAATATATGTCAGCATCACAGCTAACGGCCAATCAACAGTAGGCAGACAGTATAAATATTATCATTTGTGACGGATACGCCATTGGCACCATGCGAGCTGCGGCTCCTCACCATGATCATGGAACACTGCGTAGGCCACACGGGCCAATACGTGTCTAACGCCCGAAAGCGTATGGCCTACGCAGAGGTCCGCATGGGCGAAGGTTCACATGCGGCAGACCATTGTACAACTCGAGTGGCAGTGGTCTGACCTCCGCTGCGTTTGCTGGTGCAGCTGCGCCACCAAATACTTGACGGTGAGTAATGCACACTGTGGCATTTCTGTTTGTATGAGTGTGTGTGTGTGCAGGTAAATGTAATATTTGCAGCCATGTGTGTTTGCCTGTAGATAGTGGTAGTGTATGTACAGTACCAGTCAAAAGTTTGGACACACCTTATTCAATGGTTTTATTCATTATAAGTATTTTCTATATTGTAGTTTAATACTGAAGACATCACAACTATGAAATAACACATATGGAATTCTGTTGTGTACATAAAAGTGTTACTGTACATCAAACTCTGTTTTATATTTTAGATTCCTCAAAGTAGCCCCCCTTTGCTTTGATGACAGCTTTGTACACTCCTGGCATTCTCTCAATCAGCTTCATGATGTAGTCTCCTGGAATGGTTTTCCAACAGTCTTGAAGGAGTTCCCAGAGGTACTGAGCACTTATTGGCTGCTTTTCCTTCACTCTGCAGTCCAACTCATCCCAAACCATCTCAATTGGGTTTAGGTCAGGTGACTGTGGAGGCCAGGTCATCTGACACAGCACTCCATCATTTTCCTTCTTGGTCAAGTATCCCTTACATAGCCTGGAGGTGTGTTTAGGGTCATTGTCTTGTTGAAAAACAAATGATTGTCCCAGTAAGCATAAACCAGATGGGATGGCATGGCACTGCAGAATACTGTGGTAGCCATGCTGGTTAAGTGTGCCTTGAATTTTGAATAAATCACCAACAGTGTCACCAGCAAAGCACCCCACACCATCACACCTCCTCCTCCATGCTTCACAGTGGGAACCACACATGCAGAAACTAGAGATGAATGGGTTCGGATGTAACACCAGAATTAACGCCAGTTCGGTTTTATCTGGATTTTTCTTATTGGCTATCCTAAACACGTGATGTCCATGACCCAATAAGATGGTGTTTTGAGAACCGAGTAAAACTGAACATGCTCATCTCTAGCAGAAATCATTCGCTCACCTTCTCTGCATCTCACAAAGTCATGGCAGTTGGAACCAAAAATCTCAAAATTAGACTCATTAGACCAAAGTACAGTTTTCCACTTGTCTTATGTCCATTCCTTGTGTTTCTTGGCCCAAACTATTTTCTTTTGCTTCTTGCAAAATGTAGGTGGGAATCTTCCTGGTGCTTTGTTTGGTACAGTGGCTGCCTCTTAATTTCACAAAAAGGACTTATCCCAACAAGTCCAAATTAGAACTGTAGAAACAGGGAAATGTGAATAGGATGGCACTACTGTGCCTATATAAATGGAAGTGTGGTAAATGATACGGAAAAATAAGATTTTACTCACCAGTAAATCTATTTCTCGTAGTCCGTAGTGGATGCTGGGGACTCCGTAAGGACCATAGGGAACAGTGGCTCCGCAGGAGACTGGGCACAACTAAAGAAAGCTTTAGGACTACCTGGTGTGCACTGGCTCCTCCCTCTATGACCCTCCTCCAGACCTCAGTTAGGATACTGTGCCCGGAAGAGCTGACACAATAAGGAAAGGATTTGGAATCCCGGGTAAGACTCGTACCAGCCACACCTATCATACCGTACAACTCGTGATACTATACCTTTTACTTCCCAGCTGTTGCTGTGGATACGAGGTCCGTGAGATCATTCCCAAACAATTCCTCACCCTGATAAGGCAGAATCTCCATGTGCCTTTTAGAATCAGCATCACCTGTCCACTGCCGGGTCCCTAATACCCTCCTGGCAGAAATGGACATTGCATTAATTCTGGATGCCAGCTGTGCATCCCTCATATATAAGACGACGTCTTTAATATGCTCTATAGTTAGCAAAATAGTATCCCTGTCGAGGGTCAATATTATCTGACAGGGTATCAGACCACGCTGCAGCAGCACTACACCTCCATGCTGAGGCAATTGCAGGCCTCAGTATAGTACCTGAGTGTGTATATACAGACTTCAGGATAGCCTCCTGCTTTCTATCAGCAGGCTCCTTGAAGGTAGCCGTATCCTGAGACGGCAGTGCCACCTTTTTTGAGAAACGTGTGAGCGCCTTATCCACCCTAGGGGATATCTCCCAACGTGACCTATCCTCTGGCGGGAAAGGGTACGCCATCAGTAACCTTTTAGCTATTACCAGTTTCTTATCGGGGGAAACCCACGCTTCATCACACACATCATTCAACTCATCTGATGGGGGAACAAAACACTGGCTGCTTTTTCTCCCCAAACATAAAACCCCTTTTTACTGGTACTTGGGTTAATGTCAGAAATGCGTAACACATTTTTTATTGCCGAAATCATGCAACGGATGTCCCTAGTGGATTGTGTATATGTCTCAACCTCGTCGACACTGGAGTCAGACTCCGTGTCGACATCTGAGTCTGCCATCTGAGGTAGCGGGCGTTTTTGAGCCCCTGATGGCCTTTGAGACGCCTGGACAGGCATGGGCTGAGAAGCCGGCTGTCCCACGGTTGTTACGTCATCCAGCCTTTTATGTAAGGAGTTGACACTGTCGGTTAATACCTTCCACATATCCATCCACTCTGGTGTCGGCCCCGCAGGAGGCGACATCACATTTATCGGCACCTGCTCCGCCTCCACGTAAAATTCCTCATCAAGCATGTCGACACAGCCTTACCGACACACCGCACACACACCGGGGATGCTCTGACTGAGGACAGGACCCCACAAAGTCCTTTGGGGAGACAGAGAGAGTATGCCAGCACACACCACAGCGCTATACAAGGGATTTACACTAACAAAAGTGAATTTTCCCCTATTGCTGCCTTATATATATATATACAGTTTTGCGCCTAAATTTAGTGCCCCCCCTCTCTTTTTAACCCTTTGAGCCTGAAAACTACAGGGGAGAGCCTGGGGAGCTGTCTTCCAGCTGCACTGTGAAGAGAAAATGGCGCCAGTGTGCTGAGGGAGATAGCCCCGCCCCCTTCATGGCGGACTTCTCCCGCTTTTTAATGGATATTTTGGCAGGGGATTTTACACATATATAGTCCTACTGACTATATTATGTGTGTTTTTGCTAATTTAAGGCACTCTAATTGCAGGCCAGGGCGCCCCCCCCAGCGCCCTGCACCCATCAGTGACCGGAGTGTGAGGTGTGCATGGGGAGCAATGGCGCACAGCTGCAGTGCTGTGCGCTACCTTAATGAAGACTGAAGTCTTCTGCCGCCGATTTCCAGGAACGTCTTCTTGCTTCTGGCTCTATAAAGGGGACGGCGGCGCGTCTCCGGACGACCGAGGACTGGGCCTGTGTTCGATCCCTCTGGAGCTAATGCTGTCCAGTAGCCTAGAAGTCCAAGCTAGCTGCAAGCAGGTAGGTTCGCTTCTTCTCCCCTTAGTCCCTCGTAGGAGTGAGTCTGTTGCCAGCAGATCTCACTGAAAATAAAAAACCTGAAATATACTTTCTTTTTCTAAGAGCTCAGAGAGACCCTAGTGTGCATCCAGCTCAGCCGGGCACAAAATTCTAACTGAGGTCTGGAGGAGGGTCATAGGGGGAGGAGCCAGTGCACACCAGGTAGTCCTAAAGCTTTCTTTAGTTGTGCCCAGTCTCCTGCGGAGCCGCTATTCCCCATGGTCCTTACGGAGTCCCCAGCATCCACTTAGGACGGTAGAGAAATTATATTTATACTAAACCTAAATTAATTAGGACAACTGGAATTCCTTGATCCAATAGATATCCTCTTTTTGTGCTGTCACAGTGGACTCAGAGGTACATAGAAGGCATAATGGTAAGGAAATTATGGTGGTCATTCTGAGTTGTGCAAATGCTATGCCGCCACCCTCTGGGAGTGTATCTTCGCTTAGCAGAAGTACGAACGAATGCACTACAGTGAGACTACAAAAAAAATTGTGCAGTTTCAGTGTAGCTCCAGACCTACTCAGCGCTTGCGATCACTTCAGACTATTCAGTACCGGATTTGACGTCACGGATTTGGCGTTCTCCCAGCCACGCCATCTTTTTTTTACGAACACTCCCTGAAAATGGTCAGTTGACACCCAGAAACGCCCACTTCATGTCAATCACTCTGTTCCAGCCATTGCGACTGAAAATCATCGCTAGAGCTTGTGTGAAACTGCATCGGCCATTGTGAAACTATGTTGCGCGTGCGCATTGTGCCGCATACGCATGCGCAGAAATGCCATTTTTTTGCTTAATCGCTACGCAGCGAACATTTTCAGCTAGCGATCAACTCGGAATGACCCCCTATGTGTAGAAACTTCCAATGAAATATGTGGATGTATCTACAGTGGGGCAAAAAAGTATTTGAACAGCCACCGATTGTGCAAGTTGACCCACTTAAAAAGATGAGAGAGGTCTGTAATTTCCATCATAGGTACACTTCAACTGTGAGAGACAGAATCTGGAAATCACATTGTATGATTATTAAATAATTTATTTGTATATTCTTGTGGAAAATAAATATTTGGACACCTACGAAGCAGCAAGATTTCTGGCTCTCACAGACCTGTTACTTCTTCTTTAATAAGCTCTTCTATCCTCCACTCGTTACCTGTATTAATGGCACCTGTTAGAACTGGTAATCTGTATAAAAGACACTTGTCCACACCCTCAAACAGTCAGACTGCTTCCTCTCCACCATGGCCAAGATCAGAGAGCTGTCTAAGGACACCAGGGACAAAATTGTAGAGCTGCACAAGGCTGGGATGAGCTACTCGACAATAGGCAAGCAGCTTGGTGAGAAGAGATCAACTGTTGGCGCTATTATAAAAAAATGGAAGAAATACAAGATCACTGACAATCTCCCTCGACCTGGTGCTCCATGCAAGATCTCACCTCATGTGGTATCAATGATCTTGAGAACGGTGAGGAATCAGCCCAGAACTACATGGGGGGACCTGGTCAATGACCTCAAGAGAGCTGGGACCACAGTCACAAAGGTTACTATTAGTAACAAACTACGTCGTCATGGATTGAAATCCTGTAGCGCCCAAAAGGTCCCCCTGCTTAAGCCAGCACATGTCCAGGCCCGTCTAAAGGTTGCCAGTGACCATCTGGATGATCCAGAGGAGGACTGGGAGAATGTAATGTGGTCAGATGAGAGCAAAATTGAACTTTTTGGTATAAACTCCACTCGCCGTGTTTGGAGGGAGAATGATGAATGGCATCCCAAGAACACCATACCAACTGTAAAGCATGGGGGTGTAAACATCATGCTTTGGGGCTGCTTTTCTGCAAATGGGACAGGATGACTGACCCGTATTAAGGAGAGGATGAATGGGGCCATGTATCGTGAGATTTTGGGAAAAAATCTCCTTCCCTCAGTAAAAGCATTGAAGGTGGAACGTGGCTGGGTCTTCCAGCATGACAATGACCCCAAACACACCACCCGGGCAACTAAGGAGTGGCTCCATAAGAAGCATTTCAAGGTCCTGGAGTGGCCTAGCCAGTCTCCAGACCTCAACCCAATAGAAAATCTGTGGAGGGAGTTGAAAGTCCGTGTTGCCCGGCAACAGCCCCAAAACATGACAGATCTAGAGAAGATCTGCTACAGTGTGTGCAAACCTGGTCAAGAGCTACAGGAAATGTTTGACCTCTGTAATTGCCAACCGAGGTTATATTACAAAGTATTGAGTTCAACTTTTTGATTGTCCAAATATTTATTTTCCGCAATATACAAATAAATTGTTTAATAATCATACAATGTGATTTCCAGATTCTGTCTCTCACAGTTGAAGTGTACCAATGATGGAAATTACAGACCTCGCTCATCTTTTTAAGTGGGTCAACTTGCACAATCGGTGGCTGTCCAAATAATTTTTTGCCCCACTGTATGTTCAAGATTATTCCATACACAAGATTATAATGCGGTACTCCTTATGAAAGTGAATGATCTTTTTTTAGTAGATTAGAGGTGGCGTACCTCAATTACACAATATAATGTGCTATAACCCTTATAATGGTTTCTTTATATCTTAACCCCACAAATAAGATATGCAGGTAATCTTAGGAACAGCATACCTCACTTACATAGTGAGGAACAGTATAACACACATCAAGGTATCGTTATAAGTTACGTCTCAAGCGTACCATTACTCACAATGAATACGGCATAACTCCACATATAAAGGTCTCTTTGCGTCAAATAGACTTGTACAGTGATGCAATAAAGGTACAATTTATTTCACAAATGGTTTAAAATGGTTGAAAAAATAAACATACAAGCCGTAGGGGGGAAGGGGGGCTGTGCGAGATCCCAGCAAGGAAGAATATAGGATTTTGTTGAGCTGAGGTACGGTAACAAAGCTCCAAATCCCAAATATATAGAAATAAAATAGGTTTTACCTTACATGAGAGACACACATCCACCTCACCTGTGCAAAGACCTCCTTTGGGCAACGCGTTTCGAGTCTGAAATTACTTTTTCAAGGCATGCCTTGAGTCACACCAGACTCGAAATGCATACAGAAAGAGTCCCTCCCCGTAATGTCATCCCACTATTCAAATGAGCTGTCAAAATCGGACATAGCCAAAATCACAAGTACATAGTCACTATTGGTGGTTCTGGGCTCTGGCTACTTCAAGGGAAATCCCAGTCACAATGGCAGCGTGTGTACCCACCTTTACACACCAGACGGGATATTTATACACAGTAATACTGATATTATGTGGACACAAAAGTAACAATACAAGTGATACATTAACAGGAAATTGTTTCTGTCACCATAGCAACAATTATCTGAAAATAAGATAATACAAAGACAAATAGAAAAACTCAACGGAAATCTTTTGTTTTTAAACAACTTTATTTAATATCTTTAATCGAGATTTTTATCTATATTTTAAACTTAAAATATACTTTACTCTGCACATGGATAAAATATCCTTTAAAGCACAGAAACAATTCAAGTTACGTGTTAGTATTGCAGGTAAGTAAAATATATACATATCATTCAGACCCAGCCGCAATAGTGGCCCGCAGCAGTTTTCTGGTGTTGTAAAAATATGCATGCGCAGCGGCCACGCAGACACACACATTGCGGTTGCATCCCTGAGGGGTGAACGCGGGAGGGTCGGAATCATTTTCCGGGGGCTGCGTGATGTCACATCTGCGATCATCTCTGATTAACCCCCTATAAGCTTCCAGAGTGCATCTCATATCTCATCTTTTCCAAGTTACTACAAATGATATGAGATCGGTAGCAGCACTACTTTCAGGATTATTACACAGAACACACATAAAGGCTGACACAGCAAATAACAGTAACACATACAAGGGATTAATTAGAAATAAGGAAGCATAATCATCATTAAGTCTAATTATCAACTGGTTCTGTGTGGGACCCATACACAACTTTACTGCCTCCAGTAGCCCCTGGTACTGTACTGTGGCCATCCGCCCTGTCTCCCCCACTACCACCAGCCCTGTCTCCCCTCAACCTGTCTTTACACCACTACTGCCAACCTCCCTGTCTCCCCCTACTGCTCACCACCCTGTGCCCCCCCCCTCTTCCACCTCAGCACTGCTTGGGGACAATATTACCCATAGACAGTGCCTCTGGCAGCCCCCGCTACAGCACTAGTGCCACCACCATGTCTCCCCCCCTTCCATCTCAGAAATGCTTGGGGATTCTTGGTACTGCTGGTAACAGTCCTTCATCTGCAGATGGAAGTAACCGGGCAGTAAAGAGGCAGAAGCTGCTTCTGGTACCTTTGACCCTGGTCATGTAGGGCTGGGAGAGTGAGATTATATAATAGAGTCACCATCTTACAGGCAGCCGGTGGAGGGAGCAGAGAATGGGTGTTATGTGGCAGGAACAGGCTGGTTAGGTAACAGCCTGGCTGCTGCATTCTGTACAAGCTACAAGCGGTGCAATTCTTGTGCTGGGAGACCCAGGTAGAGGACATTGCAGTAGTCTATGTGTGATGATACAAGTGCATGTATGACTGTAGGTAGATCTTCTGAGGGAAATAAGTGCTGGAGTCTGGCTATGTTCCTCATATGAGGATCCAAATGTGGCAGATACCTGATGTCTAAGTGTCATTCCACCATCCAGGACACCAAGATTCTGCACATGATTAGCATTTTGTAACTCTGAACCCCCAAGCGTATGTCTGGTTGGTAACAAAGCTGAGCTGTAGACCTGCCCTTTGTTGGTGAGCTTCTATCATAAGAATCTGTTTCACCAGGACTGAGTCACAGCCAACTGGCATCACCCACACCTGGAGCTCAGCTAGACAACCATTTAGGATTGTACTGGGTTCTCAGTACCTGGAGCAAAAGATAGGTCATCTGCATAGCAGTGGTAGATGAGGGCATGACATCTGATTATTTCACACTGCGGTAGCATGTATATTGCAAAAAGCATAGGAGAACCTTGAACAATGACGCATGGCAATAAGTATAATCCAGAAGATGGTTTCTCACCTGAGTGATGTCTATTGTGCTGATTTATTTTTAGAGTATGGAAATGGCCTCTCACCTGTGACTTCGCTGAAGTGTAACAAGTTGTGATTTCTATGTAAAACATTTCACACACAAGAAAATGGCCTCTCACTTGTGTGACTTCTCTCATGTTTCATAAGATCTTATTTGTATGCAAAACATTTCCCACACTCAGAACATGGAAATGGCTTCTCCCCTGTCTGACTTCTCCATGTGTAAAATGATCTAATTTCTGTGTAAAACATTTCCCACACTCAGAACATGGAAATGGCTTCTCGCCTGTGACTTCGCTGATGTGTAACAAGTTGTGATTTCCAGGTAAAACATTTCCCACACTCATAGCAAGAAAATGGCTTCTCGCCTGTGTGACTTCTCTCATGTTTAATAAGATGTGATTTCTGGATAAAACATTTCCCACACTCAGTACATGGAAATGGCTTCTCACCTGTATGACTTCTCTGATGTTTAACAAGATGTGGTTTCTGTGCAAAACATTTCCCACACTCAGAACATGGAAATGGCTTCTCACCTGTGTGACTTCGCTGATGTATAATAAGATTTTGTTTGTGTGCAAAACATTTCCCACACTCAGAACATGGAAATGGCTTCTCACCTGTGTGATATCTCTGATGTTTAATAAGTTCTGATTTGTGTGCAAAAGATTTCCCACACTCAGAACATGGAAATGGCTTCTCACTTGTGTGATTTCTCTGATGTCTAATAAGAACTGATTTGTATGCAAAACATTTCCCACACTCAGAACATGGAAATGGCTTCTCACCTGTGTGACTTCTCTGATGTGCAACAAGATCTGATTTTTGTGCAAAACATTTCCCACACTCAGAACATGGAAATGGCTTCTCACCTGTGTGACTTCTGTGATGTCTAATATTATCTGATTTGTGTGCAAAACATTTCCCACACTCAGAACATGGAAATGGCTTCTCACCTATGTGATATCTCTGATGTTTAATAAGATTTGATTTGTATGTAAAACATTTCCCACACTCAGAACATAGAAATGGCCTCTCACTTGGCATACTTGTCTGTGGGGTAATAGGCTTTGTGTTCTGTGTAAAACATTTGGCATCTATAGCACATGGAAATTCTGTATCTACTCTCAGAGCTGTAACAGATGCACCAATATCAGAGTGATCAGGAGAATATTTTGCAGGATCAGGGGGACCAGCTGATAGAGCTGGATGTATAATTGGGGTAATGGGGTTATCTCCTGGAGAATCCGGTCTACTGTCATTATCTTTTATTTCACAATCCGGGGATAACATTAGATGTCCTTCTGAGATATTCCTGCTTGTGTGTCCATCTGCTGGAAATAAAACACATTATGGAAATGTGACTTTTCTGTAACAATATTAATCTTGCAAAGAATAGGAGACAACTCTCTGGGACAATTAATTGTAAATGTGTGTGTATAATAAAACTTTTAGTGAAGGCTTTATAATATTGTGTCTCAGACTATCATTGTGTCCACCCTCCTGAGAACACTCACAATAACAAATGTAATATTATAATAAGACTTATATATATCTCTCTCTTGTACTGGTAACTAACCATGAAGTATAAATGGAGATGTAGTCACTCGCCAAGTCCTATGTCAGCACCAATGTAAAACAATGGATGGGGAACATATCGTATGAATTGGAGATTCTAGATGAACAATAACATCAGTCATATGAGCTGATGGATCAGAGAAATGTCTCCTAACGTTACTCCTGGAAGCATTGGTAAGGTAGCATTCCTTTATGTGTGTGCTCATACGCTGGTAAGCCTGTACATGTGTTACTCACCCTTATATAAGGTACATTGCTACAGCAGAGTAGGTGTGGAACAAGGTACTTTACATGCAATACACCATATGATACCCTGTAATCATCATCTGCTAGGCTATAATCTACTTTCTCTTACGTCCTAGAGGATGCTGGGGTCCATTTAGTACCATGGGGTATAGACGGGTCCTTTGGGAGCCACTGGCACTTTAAGAGTGTGGGCTGGCCTCTCCCTCTATGCCCCTCTTATCAGACTCCGTTTAGAAAATGTGCCCAGAGGAGTCAGTCACAGCTAGGGGAGCTCCTAGGAGGTTTCCTAGTTTTTTTTATTTTCTAGAGTTAGTTAGGTTACAGGAAGGCTGCTGGCAACAGCCTCCATGCTTCATGGGACTTGGGGGTGGGGGGGTCGGGAATAGGAACCAACTTCCTGAAGCGTCAATGGTTCTCTACTCCGCTGACAGGAAACTGAATCATTGACTCATAGGAACTAGGACACTGACTGGGAGCACTGCCCTCCCTATTAAGGTTAGTCAGCACCGGGCTTTTATCATAACTACCTACAGGGGCACTGTATGGCTGGCTCCTTATACTCTGTGACTCTCTGAAGGTACTCTGGGGGAAACTGTGTCTGACATTTTCCTGTGTGTGTGTGTGTGTGTGTGTGAGAGTGTGTATATCCACATTACTATGTCTAAGGACTCTGTCTCCTATGCTGCAGAGTGTGTATCTTCTCCTGAGGAGTCTATTCCATGTACTCAGGACTGCAATGTGCTGTCTCAGCCTTCTGAATCCGAACCCCCATGGGTGGATTCTTTAAGGGGAATGATATCCCAGATTTAAACATGGATGTCACATAATAAGAGACGCAGTTTTTGAGACAATCTGTGGAGTGTTTGAAATATTCAGCTCCCACTACTTCATTTAAAACCCCATCTACATACCCCAAAAAAAGTACACTTGCCCAGATAATGCAAGCTGACACTGATACCGACTCTGATACAGGGGACGGTGATGGGGATATGCATCCATTGCTAAAGGGGTGCAGCTAATGATTGAAGCCATTAGGGATGTTTTGCATATTTCTGAGAAGGTCCACGTAGAGGAATCTTATATTACAGTAAATAAGAAATCCTCACTTACCTTCCCTGCTTCTAAGGAGTAAAACTCCTTGTTTGAAAATCCTGGGAAAACCCAGAGAAAAAATTCCAGATCCCTAAAAATTCTCATTGCTTTCCCTTTCCCTGAAGAGAATAGAAAAGTGGGAAACCCCACCTATTGTAGATGATTCTGTATCTAGGCTGTTTACAAAGGTGGTTTTACCTGTCCCTGGTTCAACCGCCTTAAAGGAGCTGGCTGACCGCAAGATTGAGACTACGTTCAAATCACTATACACTGCTACAGGTATGGCTTTAAGGCCCACTACTGCTTGTTCGTGGATTTATAAAGCCATAGTAAAGTGGTCAGGCACCCCTACTAGAGGACTTAGATACTATGGATAGGAGTGACACTGACTTGTTTTTACGTCACATACAGGATTCTGCAGGCTTCATGGTGGAGGCCATAAAGGACATTGGCCTGCTACTTCCATGGCTGTCTCGGCACGCAGAGGACTCTGGCTACGCCAATGGACTGCGGATGCAGAATCCAAGAAAAGTGTGGAGAACCTGCCATTCACAGGTCAGGCACTATTTGGGGACGCATTGGATGCATGGATTTCCACGGCGACTGCGGGTAAGTCGACATTTCTTCCCTCCGCAGCAGCCCCAGCTAGGAAATCTTATCCTACACTGCAGTCCTTTTGGACTGCAAAATTAAAAAAAATCCAAACCCCCTCACACCTTCTTTAGAGGTGGTCAGGGAAGATCCCAAAAACCTGCACCAACAGGTTCCTAGGAACAGAAACCAGGTTCTGCTTCCTCCAAATATTCAGCATGACGATGGACCTCTCAGCCTGGACATCAGGCAGGTGGGAGCGAGACTAAAAGATTTCAGTCACGTCTGGGCGTCATCATGCCTAGACCCCTGGGTGAAGGATATTGTTAACCAGGGGTACAGACTGGAGTTTCAGGAACTCCCACCTCACAGATTCTTCAAATCAGGCTTACCAGCTTCACTGACAGAAAGTGCTATTCTACAGGAAGCCATTCAAAAACTGGCACAAACAAATGTCATTGTTCCAGTTCCACCTCACCCAAAAACCAAGGGTTATTACTCAATCCTGTTTGTGGTTAAAAAAAAAACGGATGGTTCGGTAAGGCCTATATTGAACCTGAAGTCGTTGAACCCCTAACTTGAGGGTTTTCAAATTCAAGATGGAGTCTCTGAGAGCGGTGATCTCAGGTCTGGAGGAGGAGGAATTCCTAGTATCCCTGAATATCAAGGATGCGTACCTTCACATTCTGATCTGGCCGCCTCACCAGGCCTATCTACGGTTTGCACTGCAGGACTGTCACAACTAGTTCCAGACGTTGTCATTTGGCCTCTCCACAGCATCGAGGGTGTTCACCATGGTCATGGCAGAGATAATGCTCCTCCTACGCAAACAGAGAGTGAACATAATTCCATATCTGGATGACCTGCTGATAGAGGCATCTTCCAAGGAGAAGCTGTTGCAGAGTATTGCGCTCTCAACTCAACTACTCTGGGATCATGGGTGGATCCTGAACCTTCCAAAGTCACATTTGGAACAGACAAGGAGACTGCCCTTCCTGGGGATGATACTCGACACGGAAGTGCAGAGGTTATTTCTACCAGTGGAGAAAGCGTTGGTGATCCAATCAATGGTCCGGGATATCTTGAAACCTCCCCGGGTAACGGTTCATCAGTGCATTCACCTTCTGGGGAAGATGGTATCCTCCTACAAAGCTCTACAATACGGAATATTCCATGCACGGTTCTTCCAGCTGGATCTCCTGGACAAGTGGTCCTGATTACATCTTCACATGCACCAGCAGATATGCCTGTCGCCGAAATCCAGAATTTCAGTACTCTGGTGGCTGCAAACTTCTCACCTGCTCGAGGGCCGCAGGTTTGGGATTCAGAATTGAATTCCTCTAACCATGGATGCAAGTATCAAAGGTTGGGGAGTAGTCACCCAGGGGGAAAACTTCCAAGGAAAGTGGTCAGGCCAGGAATCTGTCCTTCCAATAAACATTCTGGAACAAAGGGCCATATACAATGGCCTTCTACATGCGGCTCATATTCTGCAATATCGAGCCATTCAGGTTTAGTCGGACAACGTCACAGCGGTGTCCTACATAACCAGGCAGGGTGGAATGAAGAGCAGGGCTGCAATGTCAGAGGTAACAAGAACCCTCCTCTGGTCAGAAAGACACTGTCAGGAATCTGCATTTTCCATCACATCACTGCTGTGGAACTACAGGTCCCTGCAGTTCAGTTCTGTCCCAGTCTTCAGTCTCCTGCAGCCCACAGCTCACCGTGCTCCACCTAACCAGTTCAGTTCTGTTCCAGTTCTGGTTTTCAGTCCTCTGCAGCCTGGAATGCTTCAGCTAACTCACAGCTGATCTGGACACCTAATCCAGCTAGTATCTCTGCCTGCAGTTTGTGTCCAATCACTGCTGGGCAGGAGGTATAACTTCCAGTTTGTGGCTCTCTCACATTGCCTTGGACAACACGTCACATCCCGTGAACAGGTGGCTCCTGTTTGCAATCCTCTGTCTTCAGAGATTTCCTTGTGTGTTAGACCTGTGGAACAACAGGTCCCAGCCGTTCCAGGTTCCAGCAGTTCCGGTGTTCCTGTGGAACTACAAGTTCCAGCAATCACTCCAGCTCTCCTGCTACATTCGGTGTGTCAAGTCTCCAGTGGTTCCCTGTGTTCCAGTCTCCAGTGGTTCCCTGTGTTCCAGCCTCCAGTGGTTCCCTGTGTTCCAGCCTCCAGTGGTTCCCTGTGTTCCAGCCTCCAGTGGTTCCCTGTGTTCCAGCCTCCAGTGGTTCCCTGTGTTCCAGTCTCCAGATCCCCTGTGTTCCTGGATATTCTCCTGTACCTGTTACTTCCGTGGAACTACAAGTACCAGCAATACCTTTCTGGCTTCACACCTTCTACATCTGCAGTGTGCTCCAGCCTACAGCAGTAGAGACTCCCTCTCCAGGTGCATTCCGTCATCTCACCTGTGATTCAGCCTGCATGCTGATTGTGCACTTCCAACAGCACAGTGAACATTACCATCCAGTCTCCTGCATTTCTACCAGGTTTGCTACCATCATTTCACCTCTGCTGGCTCCACGTTTTAATTACTCTGGTTCCATTTCTGCATTACAAACTCTGCCATAGACTTTCAGTTTCAAACCATACTATTCCATTGCCATTACCATTGCCGTTACCATTGTCATTTCCATTGCATTCGTTTGTTTACTTTCTGCTGCATTATTATCTGGACTTTTCTGTTATTAATAAATCTACATTGTGCACATGCGCAGAAACCCAGTACTGCCTCCTCACTTCATTCTTCCATCCTACCTCCACTGACCCACTAGCGCCCCCTCCGGGGACACAAACCAGACCGAACCTGACAGTTTGTCCAAGGCCCATGGACTCGGATGGTGGTCAGAATGTGGGGTCAGGGGCCTTACAAAATCTGGTCTCCCGTTTGGATGGTCAAGAGGCTGCGCAGCAGCAGATGTTCCAGTTCCTACAGGGAATGTCTATCCGTTTGGATACTTTGCAACAATCCCTTCCAAGTTCTGTTGTTTCTCCAGTTCCTGTTCAAGTCAAGCCTGCTCCAGTCATTTCAACTTTCCCTGCACAATCCGTTCCTGTGGATGGCTGTTGCTCAAGTCAGTCCTATGGCAGTCCCTTCACAGCGAATTCTCCTGAGAGAGCGACTTCCTCCTTTGAAAGCTTCAGGACTCCTCTGTCTTCTGCTGTAAACCCTGAACTTATAAACACTCTTTGTTATTTATTGGAACAACTTCAAAGTCTGCTATCAAGAATCATTCCAATCATACCAGAAATCCTAGGTGGTGCTTTAAATACAGTGAAGAGTCCTGCTCAATGTATTGAGACTAGTGCGACCTCCGTGTCAAGCTTTCTACAAACTCAAGTCTCTCCTCCTATGCAGAGAGAGGGCAGATGCCAGAGCTACCCACGCTCCAAACTCACGGAAGCTGAACGCCGCCATCGCAGGCAGCTTCACCTCTGCTTTTACTGTGGGAGTTCTAGTCATCTTATTAAGGACTGTTCCTTCCGCAACTCAAAAGTTGGTGACAGGTCCCAGCATCACAGTGTTTTCACCTGCAAACCTTCCAACGTATCCTCTACAGTTTCAAGTTCCTTTACCCCGGACAGGAGTGTCCAAAAAGTCTACGATTGGGGTCCTGTGACAAATAGACCCAATCCCAAGTTCAGAAATCAACAGAGACTATCTATGTTACCCATAACTAAAGTAGTTTCTGTGCCTACAGCCCGAGAAGGGGCATCTGTGCCTACAGCCCGAGAAGGGGCATCTGTGTCTACAGCCCGAGAAGGGGCATCTGTGCCTACAGCCCGAGAAGGGGCATCTGTGCCTACAGCCCGAGAAGGGGCATCTGTGCCTACAGCCCGAGAAGGGGCATCTGTGCCCACAGCCCGAGAAGGGGCGTCCGTGTCCACAGCCCGAGAAGGGGCGTCCGTGCCCACAGCCCGAGAAGGGGCGTCCGTGCCTACAGCCCGAGAAGGGGCGTCTGTGACTACAGCCCCAGGTGGGGTATCTGATGTTGTGACCCCAGTAGGGGTATCTGATGTTCAGGTTCCAGAAGTGGCATCCGGGCATGCAACTCAAAGAAGTGTGTCTGATCTATTAACCCCAGGAGGGGTCTTTGGAGTTTCAGCCTCAAGTGAGGAATCCAGGGCCAAGATCCCAGGAGGAATTCTTAAAGTCACAGATACAGACATGAACTTTTGTTTGCCAACTTCAGAGAGTGCTACCAGCTCAGTACCACTCCAAAAGGAATCATTAGAACATCCGGATTCTGTCTATACTGAATCAAGAGTCAATGGACCTGCCCCGGTTCCAGCCGTCGGTCCAAAGTCGCCACTGGTTCCAGCCAGCCTGAGTGGCTCCAATGATGGGCTACCTCCTTCGGTTCCAGCCGATTCCAGAATCCTCGGAGCAAATCCGGTCCTATCCGTCAGTCCGAGGACTCCACCGGTTCCTACCGCTTCAAGCTCTTCCGGACCCAATCCGGTCCCATCCGTCTGTCCGGATCAGCCTCCTCTGGTTCCAGCCAGCCCGAGTAGCTCTGTTTCCAATGCTGAGCTACCTCCTTCGGTTCCAGCCGATTCCAGCATCCTCGGATCAAATCCGGTCCTATCCGTCAGTCCGAGGACTCCGTCGGTTCCAGCCGATTCCAGTCTCTTTGTATCAAATCCGGTTCTATCCGTCAGTCCGAAGACTCCTGCGGTTCCAGCCGGTTCAAGCTTATCTGGACCCAATCCGGTCCCATCCGTCTGTCCAGATCAGCCTCCTTCAGTTCAAGTCAAGTCAAGTAGTCCTGTACAAATCCCGGATCCATCCATTTGTCTAAAGTTGCCATCGGTCCCTGCCGATTCCAGTTCCTCTGAACCCGGTGTGGTTCTCTCCGGTGTTTCAAGTAAACAACTCCTGTCGCTATGTCCAGAGTCTACAGTTCTTTCAGATATTGCAGTTGCCTCAATCCAGATGGAGGCTCTACGCATATCACCCCAAGATGAAGCTTCTAGCGTTCTGTCAACCTCAGCAGAGAATTCCCGTCAGTCAATCCAGGAGATGACGTCCTCTCTCCACCCTCGAGCATTTCAAGTTGATTCTACTCCTGCTTCTGAATGCTTATTCCAGTCCTCTACTCTCAAGTGTCCGACATGGTCTTCCGAGACTTCAACTGACATTCAGCCTTCCAAGTGTCCACCAGATACAAAAGCTCCAGTCTACTTTGATGGTGACTATGCTCAGTTTCGTGCAGTGGCGAGCCAATACCTCGCTTTTACTGAGTCTGAACCTTCAGTGACTATTTCTCCAGCCAATGCTATCAGATACTTCCTCCTGTTCTTCAAAGGTAGAGCACTAGACTGGGCGAATCCTCTCATTGAATCTAAAGATCCGCTACTGAGTGATCTTCCCGCTTTCTGCGAAGCCGTAAAACAGGAGTTTGCTCCAAAGTTTATGCATTCAGAGTCATTTGGGCATTCTGGCCAATTTGTCAACAGTTTGTCTACTGCTAAATCCTCTCCAACATCTCTGTCTGTGCAAGATCAGGATACATTAGACCAAGCTATTAAAGATTTCCAAGCTGTAAAGTCAAGACAAGGTTCTCAGACTTCAGATTTGAAAGTTGCATATACTTCCGTGCCTCCATCCTACAGCAACACTTCTGAAAGTATTGACTCCCCAGATTCAACATCTGCTCAGTCTTCTGATCAGTCTTCCAGTTCTCAGTTTTTCGACTCAACTCCTTCCAAACACGAACAGGTTCTGTTGAATCAACGTATCAGAGATTTCAAGAATTACAGGAATTGGAGAGCTCCAGAACCAGTTCAAAGTCTACCATCTGTTGACGTAAGTGTTGGCTATGCTGCCGTAAACCCTAGTCCTGGTGTCTCATATAGCTTCAAATTCACTGGTCCACAGATTGTCTCAGATTCTGTTGTTCCTAAACAAAAGGCTCCCATGACCACACTAGACCTGGACTCTGACTCTGAAAGTGAGTTTGTTGATGAAGACTCAAGTTACATTATGGGAGGTTCTATCCTTCCTAGCTATGCCTTTTCCCAGGAAGTAAATTCTGTCTCAAATGACCCTGAATGGTCTACTTGTTCTGACGAGGAAAATCTGTCTTCTGAAGATGAAAGTTGGGAAGACTTTTGAGGACCTCTGCTTTTGTGTTTTCCTAAGTTCTTTTTCAAGGTTCCTCCAAGTTCCAGCGTGGGTGTTCGGTGCCCACCCATAAAAGGGGGGGGTACTGTCAGGAATCTGCATTTTCCATCGCATCACTGCTGTGGAACTACAGGTCCCTGCAGTTCAGTTCTGTCCCAGTCTTCAGTCTCCTGCAGCCCACAGCTCACCGTGCTCCACCTAACCAGTTCAGTTCTGTTCCAGTTCTGGTTTTCAGTCCTCTGCAGCCTGGAATGCTTCAGCTAACTCACAGCTGATCTGGACACCTAATCCAGCTAGTATCTCTGCCTGCAGTTTGTGTCCAATCACTGCTGGGCAGGAGGTATAACTTCCAGTTTGTGGCTCTCTCACATTGCCTTGGACAACACGTCACATCCCGTGAACAGGTGGCTCCTGTTTGCAATCCTCTGTCTTCAGAGATTTCCTTGTGTGTTAGACCTGTGGAACAACAGGTCCCAGCCGTTCCAGGTTCCAGCAGTTCCGGTGTTCCTGTGGAACTACAAGTTCCAGCAATCACTCCAGCTCTCCTGCTACATTCGGTGTGTCAAGTCTCCAGTGGTTCCCTGTGTTCCAGTCTCCAGTGGTTCCCTGTGTTCCAGCCTCCAGTGGTTCCCTGTGTTCCAGCCTCCAGTGGTTCCCTGTGTTCCAGCCTCCAGTGGTTCCCTGTGTTCCAGTCTCCAGATCCCCTGTGTTCCTGGATATTCTCCTGTACCTGTTACTTCCGTGGAACTACAAGTACCAGCACCAGCAATACCTTTCTGGCTTCACACCTTCTACATCTGCAGTGTGCTCCAGCCTACAGCAGTAGAGACTCCCTCTCCAGGTGCATTCCGTCATCTCACCTGTGATTCAGCCTGCATGCTGATTGTGCACTTCCAACAGCACAGTGAACATTACCATCCAGTCTCCTGCATTTCTACCAGGTTTGCTACCATCATTTCACCTCTGCTGGCTCCACGTCTTAATTACTCTGGTTCCATTTCTGCATTACAAACTCTGCCATAGACTTTCAGTTTCAAACCATACTATTCCATTGCCATTACCATTGCCGTTACCATTGTCATTTCCAGTGCATTCGTTTGTTTACTTTCTGCTGCATTATTATCTGGACTTTTCTGTTATTAATAAATCTACATTGTGCACATGCGCAGAAACCCAGTACTGCCTCCTCACTTCATTCTTCCATCCTACCTCCACTGACCCACTAGCGCCCCCTCCGGGGACACAAACCAGACCGAACCTGACAGACACGTGCTGGCGCTGTCAGCGATCTTCATTCCGGGAGTGGACAACTGGGAAGCTACATACAGGAGAATGGGACCTCCACCCGGAGGTATTCACAGAGGTAACACACCGATGGGGTGTATCTCAGATAGACATGATGGCCTCTCGCCTCAACAAGAAGCTTCGGAGGTACTGTTCCAGGTCACGAGACCGACAGGCAGTGGCGGTAAACGCCCTTTTGACACCCCGGGTGTCTTACAGTCATTGTATGTGTCCCTCCCTCCACTTCCACTCATTCCAAGGATTCTCAAACTAATAAAAAGATCAAGAGTTCCGGCGATCCTCATTGCTCTGGCCTGGCCAAGGCGTGCTTGGTACGCAAATCTTCTGGCATTACTGCTGGAGGATCCGAGGCCTCTTCCTCTTCGCGAGGACCTTCTACTGCAGGGGCCGTTTGCCTATCAAGACTTACCGCGGCTACGTTTGACGACATGGAGGTTGAACGCCAGATCTTAGCTCGGAAGGGCATTCTGAAAAAGGTTATTCCTACTCTGATCCAAGCTAGGAAGGGGGTAACGTCTAAGCATTACCATCGGATTTGGAAAAAGTATGTGTCTTGGTGTGAATCCAAGAAGTTTCCTACAGTGGCGTTTCAACTGGGACATTTCCTCCTCTTTCTGCAAGCAGGTGTGGATGTTGGCCTACGCTTGGGCTCCATCAAGATCCAGATTTCGGTATTGTCTATTTCCTTCCAGAAACAATTGTCTGCTATCCCTGAGGTTCAGACTTTCTTGAAAGGAGTTCTGCACATCCAACCACCCTTTGTGCCTCCTATGGCACCTTAGGATCTTAATGTGGTGCTGCAGTTCCTGCAATCAGATTGTTTCAAACATTTACAGGAGGTGGATGTAAAGTTTCTTACTTGGAAGGTGGTCATGTTGTTGGCCTTGGCTTCTGCCAGAAGTTTGTCAGAATTGGGGGCATTGTCGCACAAGAGCCCCTACTTGATTTTCCATGAGGATAGAGCTGAGCTCAGAACGCGTCAGAAATTTCTCCCTAAGGTTGTTTCGGCTCTTCATATCAACCAACCTATTGTGGTGCCAGTGGCTACTGACACCTCAATTACCTCAAAGTCCTTGGATGTTGTGCGGGCTTTGAAAATCTATGTGAAGAGAACTACTCGTCACAGGAAGTCGGACGCACTATTTGTACTTTATCATCCCAACAAGATTGGGTGTCCTGCTTCTAAGCAGACAATTTCACGCTGGATCAGGCTTACTATCCAGCATACTTATTCCACGGCAGGATAGCCAATTTCAAAATCTGTTCAGGCCCACTCTACCCGTAAAGTGGATTCTAACTGGGCAGCTGCCTGGGGTGTCTCGGCTATTCAGTTTTGCTGAACAGCTACTTGGCCAGGGTCGAAAACGTTTGCTAAGTTTTACAAGTTCTATACTTTGGCCTCTGAGGACCTCAAGTTTGGTCAATCAGTTCTGCAATTACCTCAGCACTCTCCATCCTGTACTGGGAGCTTATGTACATCCCCATTGTACTAAATGGACCCTATTATCCTCTAGGACGCAAGAGAAAATAGCATTTTAATTACCTACCGGTAAATCCTTTTCTCGTAGTCCATAGAGGGTGCTGGGCACCCGCCCTGTGCTTCGTATTACTGCATTGTTACTTGGTTCAGTATTGTTGGTTTAGCCGTTGCTGAATTGTTCCAAGTTGGTTAGTATGGCTTTCCTTTTTGTTGTGTGTGAGCTGGTGTGAATCTCACCACTATCTGTGTATTTCCTTCTAGACTGAGTCTGGTAGGAGGGGCATAGAGGGAAACCAGCCCACACTATTAAACTCTTAAAGTGCCAGTGGCTCCCAAAGGACCTGTCTATACCCCATGGTACTAAATGGACCCCAGCATCCTCTACAGACTACGAGAAAAGGATTTACCGGTAGATAATTAAAATCCTATTATTACATCCCCATCATCAGTGTCTTACCTCTATTCACAATAGTAATAAGGATGATGGTGTGCACAGTAAGTATGATATAGAGAATGACATATCAGAATCTATACAGCTGCCGCCATACTTCTGCTTCTCATACGTGTGCTACTGGCAGCAGTGAACATCTGAGTGAGAGTGCAGGGAAGACAGCAGAGTCTGATGAGAAAGAGATTGGATCTGCCTTTGCAGGGATGTACCACACCTGTCACCCCTGTTAGTATATAAAATAATAAATAAGAGGGGCGTGGTCCATCCAGACGTGCTTTCTGGAGCTCTCCTCACTAAGTGGCTTCTTATCTACCCTACCTGATAGCTCTCAGCCGCTGCTGGGACCAAGACCCAAACTATTAAGTCCCCCACTCCTACTGCCCTAAAGCCGCTCGCTCCAATCACCACATACACTACACACACCTGACTTGAAGGTGCTTTTGGCTCAGGCGGGAGCACTTGCTCTCCAGGTAACACAGGTGCGCAGGTCCCGCTACTGCTGGGGACAGAACGGGCTGCCCACAGTCACCGGAGCCCGGCGGTGATCCTGGGAAGTGAGATGGCTGCCATTTTGGATCCTGGTGCCCAGCCATTGCATACTTGCCTTCTGCCTTCAATAAGGTTTAATATAAATAAGTGTCCTGACGGCTGCACCGGGGTCACTACACTAAATTGCAGCATTTGCCTGGAGAACTACCTTCTATTTATATGGTACCACTATCATCTACTTCCTCTCAGTCTACATGCAGAGCCCAGTATCAAGTATCGTCTGAGTACAGCGCATTACACTCTGATTACAACCTCACAGTATATTATTTTGTGGATTTATTCACTGAATATAGGCCCTCATTCCGAGTCGTTCGCTCGGTAAAAATCTTCGCATCGCAGCGATTTTCCGCTTAGTGCGCATGCGCAATGTTCGCACTGCGACAAGTAAATTTGCTATGCAGTTAGGAATTTTACTCACAGCTTTTTCATCGCTCTGGCGATCGTAATGTGATTGACAGGAAATGGGTGTTACTGGGTGGAAACAGGCCGTTTTATGGGCGTGTGGAAAAAAACGCTACCGCTTCCGGAAAAAACGCAGGAGTGGCCGGAGAAACGGGGAGTGTCTGGACGAACGCTGGGTGTGTTTGTGACGTCAAACCAGGAACGACAAGCACTGAAATGATCGCAGATGCCGAGTAAGTCTGAAGCTACTCTGAAACTGCGACGAGGTGTGTATTCGCAATATTGCGAATACTTCGTTCGCAATTTTAAGAAGCTAAGATTCACTCCCAGTATGCGTCGGCTTAGCGTGTGTAACTCTGCTAAAATCGCCTTGCGAGCGAACAACTTGGAATGACCCCCATAGTTTGCCATTTGTGTCTCTCTGTGCTGAGTACTTTACATCTGTGATCACGCTGACCTCTAGTGGAATTTCTCAGTCATTATTGTGTTATTTGAGTTGCATTACATCATGTTTACTTGAAATTTTAGCTCGGATACCCCCGTCACCCCGACTAAGAATGTCATTTTGAACTGAGTCATCTTGATGTAACCTTTTATTTATAGATCATTTGTATTTTTCTATCTCTGAGAGGTCAGTCTCTTTGTAGCCGGCTTACCATGCCTCCCAAAATTTTTCAAAGGTACCAAATCGGCCCCACTTGTCCATCTCTTTGGTACCTCGAATTCAGGTGGTCCTTCTGAGACCGCTACAACATCATCTGCTTCTTCTTGTCAGACGCACAGCCCAGCTGTAATGGCTGAAGACATCTTAAGACTCTCTAGATGGTCCTGTTACTCTACGCTCTATACATTCTATGTTATCTACATTTAAGGACTGAAATAACCTCAGAACTTAACTCTAATATTCAAGCTTTGAGGTCCAGTATCAGTGAGATTGGCACTCGTACAGACTAAGATGAAAGAGATTGTTGCGTCTCACAAAGATCTGATTTCAGCACATGACACCCTTCAGGAAGACCTGGTCTCTATTCGTGATAAAGTCACTGATTTAGAAGACTGCTCTCAGAGAAAAAATATCAGAATAATGGGGGTCATTCCGAGTTGTTCGCTCGTTATTTTTCTTTCGCAACGGAGCGATTAGTCGCTAATGCGCATGCGCAATGTCTGCAGTGCGACTGCGCCAAGTAAATTTGCTATGCAGTTAGGTATTTTACTCATGGTATTACAAGGTTTTTTCTTCGTTCTGGTGATCGCAATGTGATTGACAGGAAGTGGGTGTTTCTGGGCGGAAACTGGCCGTTTTATGGGTGTGTGTGAAAAAACGCTAAAGTTTCTGGAAAAAACGCGGGAGTGGCCGGAGAAACGGAGGAGTGTCTGTGCGGACGCTGGGTGTGTTTGTGACGTCAAACCAGTAACGACAAGCACTGAACTGATCGCAGATGCCGAGTAAGTGTGGAGCTACTCAGAAACTGCTAAGAAGTGTCTATTCGCAATTTTGCTTATCTTTCGTTCGCAATTTTGATATGCTAAGATTCACTCCCAGTAGGCGGCGGCTTAGCGTGTGCAAAGCTGCTAAAAGCAGTTTGCGAGCGAACAACTCAGAATGAGGGCCAGTGGGCGTTCCGGATTCTGCTACAAATGCTGAGCTTTGTGATTATGCCACGGTTCTCTTTTCAGAAACTTTCACAGAAGGCTTCTTATTGATAGGATCCATAGACTCCCAAAGTCCAAACAGGCCCCTATCCAAGCACCGAGGGACACTCTGCTCAGGGTCCACTTTTTTCATATTAAAATAACGCATTCTACAAGCTGCTTTGCCTTCCTCATCCACAGCTGAGTGCCTGGATAATCTGTAGATATTTCCGGATATTTCTCCTGTGACTCTGGCCAAAAGGCGTCTATTCCACCCAAGGAAATGTATAATACAAATGGGGCTTTCCTACTAAGCTTATTGTAATGCGAAACGGAGCCTTCACGGTGATACCATCAACCGAGGATTTTAATACCTACAGGTAAATCCTTTTCTTGTAGTCTGTAGGGGATACTGGGATGGTCTTAGTACCATGGGGTATAGATGGGGTCCATTGGAGCCTGGCAATTTAAAACTTCTTCAGCGTGTGCTGGCTCCACCCTTCTATGCGCCTCCTGTAGACTCAGTCCAGGAAAACGGTGCCCGAGGAGACGGACATGCTTTGAAAGGCGGAAAAGAGACAAGAAAGTGGTGAGAGAAGGAACCAGCACACAACATAACAAGAGGATAGCAACACTAAACACAACTTGAAAATAGGGACAGCAAAAGCAGACCCAAACTACAACACACAAGAACAACTCTTGCTGGAAAATATCAAAGCACAGAGGCGGGCGCCCAGTATCCGCTATGGACTACGAGAAAAGGATTTACCGGTAGGTATTAAAATTCTATTTTCTCTAATGTCCAAGGGGATACTGGGATGGTCTTAGTACCATGGGGAAGTTCCAAAACTCCAAACTGGGTGGAAGAGTGCTGAGACCCCATCAAAACTGATTGACCAAACTGAAGGTCCTCAGTAGCCAAGGTGTTGAACCTTTAAAACTTTACAGCGTGTTCGAATCCAACCAAGTAGCTGCCCAGCATAACTGCAAAGCCAAGACACCCCGGGCAGCCACCTAGGAAGAACCCACTGACCGTGTGGAGTGGGCCTGAACAGACCTCGGAAGCGGCAAAGCTGCCGAAGAGTGAGCCTGTTGGATCGTAAGCCTGATCCAACACACAATAGACTACCTCGAAGCAGCACAACCAATCTTTGAAGCATCATAGAGAACAAAAAGCGAGTCTGATTTTCTGAGACGAGCTGGCCTCTTGACATAAATCTCTAAAGCCCGAACACCATCCAAGGACATTGGTGTAACAGACGTGCCAGTGACAACCAGAACCACCATTGGCCAATTGATATGAAATGCTGACACCACCTTAGGCAAGAATGTCTAGCGAGTTTTAAGCAATGCTCTATCCTCATAAAACACCACAGATGGACTCTTACAGAATAAGGCCTCTAATTCCAAAACACGCCTCACTGAGGCCAAGGACAACATGATAGCCTGCCATGTCAAATACTCCATGTCCACCTTATGTAAATGTTCAATCAAACCGATTGGAGAAAGGCCAGAACCAAATTGAGAACTCATGGCGCTGTGGGAGGAACAAAGGGTGGTCGAATATGAAGGACACCTGTCAAGAACCTCTGGACCACTGGGAGAACAGCCAATTGTTCCCTGGAAGAAAAAGACAAGGCTGAGATTTGAACTTTTATGGAGCCTAAACATAGGCCCACATCCACAACAGCCTGCAGGAAGTGCAAGAAATGTCCCAGATGAAAATCCATAGCAGAATACTGTTGACCCTCACACCAAGAGACATATTTCTTCCATATGCAATGGTAATGTTTCGATGCGACCATCTGGCCGGCTTGGAGCATAGTAGAGATAACCTTTCCTGGCAAAAATCGTCCCAATATACTTCCATTGCATCAAACGTAGCCGTGGTAACTCTGGATAGATGAACGGCCCTTGTGTAAGACGATCATCCTGAATTGGCAGAGGCCAGGGGCCTATAAGTAATAAGGCTAGAATGTCTACTTACCAGGCCCTGTGGTGCCAGTCTGGGGCAATCAGAATTGACTTAACCCTGTCCCTTTAAGTCCTTTGAGATCTCTTGGAATTAGAGGAACTGGAGGGAACAAGTACACTAACCGGTAAATCCACGGTGTCGCCAGAGCGTCCACTGCTGCGGCCTGTGGATCCCTCATCCCAGAACAGTAACGCAGAAGCTTCTTGGTGAGCTGAGAAACCAACAAGTTGATTTGCGGGTAGCCACACCGATTAAATATCTGCTGAAACACTTGCGGGTAGAGGCCCCATTCCCCCAGGTGCAGATCGTGTCTACTGAGGAAGTCTGATCCCCAATTGTCTACTCCCGGAATTAATATGGCGGAAATGGCCTTGGGATTCCGCTCCACACAGAGGAGTATCTGTGACACCTCCTTCATTGCAGCTCTGCTCTTTGGACCTCCTTGTTGGTTTATGTATGCCACAGTTGGTGCGTTTTCCGACCATACCTGTATGTCAACAGAATCCAATCCTGAATTCTGAAGTGTCGACCCTCCAGGAGGGAGATCAGCAACGACCATAAGAGGGAAATCCTGGCGTTTGGTGAAAGGCACATCATCTGGCGCATGTGCAGAGGTGACCCAGACCATTTGTCCAGCAGATCCAGCTGGAATGGTCATGCATGGAATCTTCCGTACCGAACTGCATCATAGGAGGCCATCATCTTTCCCAGTAAGCGTATGCAAAGATGTACCGAAACTTTGTTCAGCTTCAAAATGGAACGTACCATTGTCTGAATTATCTTTGCCTTGTCCACAGGAAGGAGCACCTTCTGAGAAACCGTGTCCAGTATCATTACCAGGAACTGAAGCCTCTGCGTAGGTTCTAAGTGGAATTTCTGCAGATTGAGAATCCACCCATGATCCGTGAGTAGTCTGTGCTCTGAATATAGCCATTATGAGGAGATCGTCCAAGTATGGAACAATGTTCACTTCCTGCTTGCGGAGTTGTAGCAACATCTCTGTCATCACCCCTGATAACACCCTCAGTGCCGTTGAGAGACCGAAAGGCAAGGCCTGGACCTGGTAATGACTATCCTGCAGTGCACACTTGAGGTAAGCCTGAAGATACGCATCCTTAATATCCAGAGAAACCAGGAATTCCCCTTCTTCCATGTCATGCTTGATTTGAGTTGGGGATCGGACGACTGATAATTGACTGAGTGAGCAGCTATCTGCAAAGGCAGGAAACGAGGTGGCTGAATGTAGTTCTTACTCATGGATTGAAGACTTAGGCCTGAAGATGTAGAGGGGTAGGCAATGAGGACAATGACAAAGAATGATACACTGAAGAAAGAGGAATTCAGTTTTAATGAGACCTCAATCATACACAACGACTAGGAGAGAAGTCTGAGTGAATTCTGAAAGATGGAAGGTTAGTGATTTGTAAACGATGCTGAAGAACACTGACTGAAGAAGTGACTTGTGATTTGTAAATGATGCTGAAGAACACTGAATGAAGAAGTGACTTGTGATTTGTAAACAATGCTGAAGAACACTGAATGAAGAGATGACTTGTGATTTTTAAACAATGCTGAAGAGAGGATCGCTGTGAGCACCATCAGCAAATGGAGACCCTCTACCAGATAGAGGGCCCACTGGTTAAACCACAAGAGCAGGTGGACTGGGAGCAAAGGACTGCAATAACAGAACTGACCACCAGGCGGACACAACAGAACCAGGATACCAGGGGTTAACCTGGAAGCGCAGAGCAGCTTACAGCAGCAAGTAACTTGAAGTACTGGCAACATAGCTAAGCATCAACCCCTTTTTATAAGGGAAGCCTGTGCCGGATTGGCTGGACGCGAACTGGGATACCTATTGACTTGGATTGGTCTCCAACATGGTGGCTCCCTGCACAGAGGACACATGTGGAACCAGCACACAGCCACTACCTCTGGCCTCAGCCTCCCAAACGCCGCACTCCAGCAACAGGACACTTGGAAACAGACACCTCCGGCTGCCATGCTCCCCTCCCCAGGACCCGGACCCCGGCCTCCAGACACCTGGCAGCCGCACCAGAGGACCTCGCTGCTGTAGCTCCTATCCATCGCAGCGACACCAGCCAGCTAAGAGGGAGCTAAGAGGAAGGCCGCAAGGACCAGAACCGGTGGTAAGACTCCGGATGCTGACAGTACCCCCCCTTTTTAGGGTGGTCTCTGAACACCCATGCTGCTTAGTGGTATTCTTGGCATGAAAGGCACAACTCAGTCTTGGAGCATGAACATCCTCTGCAGCCACCCAAGATCTTTCCTCCGGACCATATCCTCTCCAATGAGATACTGGAGATGACCATACCTCTTGTGGAAGTCAATAATCTTATGAACCTCAAATTCCTCATTTTGAGCAGCTTGAACCTTGGGAGGTTAAGGGAAAGCTGGCCAAAAATTATTTAGTACAAGAGGCTTTAGCAGAGAAATGTGATAGGCATTGGGAATTTTCAAATAGTGAGGCAGTTTCACCTTGTAAGAAACAGGATTAACACTCGTAATAGGATACGGACCGATGAATTTTACTTTCTGGTAGGAACTTTGAGTCTGAGGTTTCTGGTGGCTATCCAAACACAATCACCCACTTAGAGATTAGGAACAGCCCTACGTTTCTGATCAGCAAAGGTCTTTTATTTCTGGGAAGTCTTAAGTAGCGCCTTATGAATTTGTCTCCAAATCTTAGTGAACTGACGAAAAGCGGATTCAGCAGCAGGAACCTCAAGAGGTGGGAGAGGAAGGAACTCGTGGATGAAAACTATAGTTAATTAAAAAAGGAGTGGAATTGGTAGAAGAATGATATAGGTTATTGTATGCAAACTCAGCAAATGGGAGGTAATCCATCCAGTCTTTCTGAGCAGGGGACATGAACATCTGTAAGAAAGGAGTCCAAGGCTTTTGAGGTGTTGGAAGTGGATGAATAAGACCCGAGGGAGATGTTCGTGGACTTTTAGGTTAAACACATTTGGAACAGCAGCTATAAATTCAAACACATCCGTTGTAAGATGAGGCCACCAGTAGAATCGCTGAATGAACCTGAGAGCCTTAAGACCACCAGCATGACCCAAGAAAGATGAAGGGTGAGCTCACGTAAGCAATTTCCTGCAAAATTTTGGTGCTACAAAAGTTCTCCTCGGAGAAGGTAGAGGAACAGTACGAGTTGAAGCAAATGAAGCCGAATTCAGAATAAATTGTTTCTCAGAGGAGTTGAGTGAATCATCCATTTGAAAAGAACGAGAAAGTGCATCTGCTCTTCAATTTAAGGTTCCTGGGCGGTTAAAGACTTTGAAGGAGAACCGAGAGAAGAAGAGAGCCCACCTGGCTTGCCATGGGTTTAAACAATGGGTTTAAGCTATCATAGAAGGACTTGGAGACGGGATGGGAGAAGATTCTGAATGATCAGGACTGGGGCTCAATGTTAGTTGATTAGGAAGAAGAAAAGGTCTCAAGTCAGTTTGAGAGGTTTCCTGTTGAGGACAAGGTTTAGCTTTCTTATGAGATGATTTTCCAGCTCTGCCCATTCTTCAGCATAACATTACGGAGATTAGAGAACAAGGTCAGGAGGCCAGTAGCAACATAGCAGAAGTATTGAAGTGTGGAAATAGGGAGACATCAGTGATCATAGACCCCCAGTGGCCATCGGTTACAGAAACATTGTGAGGTCAGTTGTTTATGGGTAATAGCAAGAAGATGCCATCCTTGAGCGGTAAAGTGATACGTCGTAGCTATACTGATGACCCAAGAGAAAAACAGGAACTGTGATTGGTTGATTGATGTGAAAGAAGATACTACCTGTGGTAGAAAAGCGGGATTTGTCCAAAGGTCCGCTCTGTCAGTATGAAATACCAGATATGGTGGCTTGCATGACAAGGCACCCAATTGTGCAACACGCCTTGCCGAAATACTGTTTTCCAAGTTATACTACAGCAGGGGTCGTTCCTTTACCCTGATTTAGCGCGACTGCGTTTTACGGGGTGGCTGTTGAGACCACTTTCAAGATGAGAGGGCATTCCACAGTTGGTTATACCAACCATGTTACGTGCTAGGAAGCCAGTTTCAGCAGCTCATTATCACAGGATTACTGGCAATCAGTGTCCTGGAACTCAGGGCAACTTACAACACTCTGCTTCAGGCAGTTCACTTGCTCGTGTCTCAGTAATAATTGTAGGGATGTAGTCTCTCAATAACTGTATACAATACAGATATAAAATTATAGACTGGTGCTACCCACTGATCCTAAAACATGTACAGGAAGGGTGAAGAAAGGGGATCAGTTTCTCTGGGTGCACTCTCTCCCAGGACCAACAAGAATTCCTGATATTAGGTCTGTGTCTTTATACTTTTTTTATATATATGTATTGACACTTAATTCATAGTACATACCAATACCCATATGGAATGTATGGAATGTATCAACTTTATTAGTATCCCATATGAAGTATTAAGACCCTTAAATAGGCCGTAAACAGTGAAATATAAAAACAATAGAAGATAATTAGACGTGAATCAGAAAAATGGACAAAAAAAGAAAAAAAAGAAAGAATTTATTTTGTCCTGGTGCCAAATAATAAAGAAAATTAAAAACAAAGCCGTGTGCCGCCTGTCATTTATTTATATTTTATGTACAGATCGTATTCCACTGCTGTATTCCTAAAAGGAATAAAATTGGGATATATATATGTATATTCTTTATGATTGGTATAGCAATCCCTAATTAATAATATAATTCTTCATTAACCTGTAACAACCTTATTCTGTTAATATTAACAATACTTGCTCCTGATTATATCTGAGCCTTATATTGTTTAGTGGGGACAAAAATTCCCAATATAAACATTACCTCTGTGTTTCTATCCTGCCAAAAGTCACAGTTACTTCTAGGTGATACATTTAATATCATTTGATACACAGCAGAATGTTGTAACCGATACAATTGTTACTTTCTTAAAACAGAGTATCTTGCTGTGTTATAACTGTATCACCATATCAATGGAGGTCTGCAGTAACTCCTTCCAGATGGGATACAGTTGTGAAAGTTTCTTATCATAGGCAGAAAAACACAGTGGAAGTCTTTCCTATATACAGTCCTTCATATATATTATATTATATCTGTATTATGCTCATACCAATATTACGTTCCACATCCCTCATGTCTATATAGATTATAGGGCAATTCCAGAGCTATTACATAAGTGTAGTGATAGCATAGGACAATTATATGCTCCTCTGTACTGACAGTACTGGCATTTAGGGTCCTGTAATACACAGCAGGCATGATCCTAGTCTCTGTTACCAGACGCCGCGGACATATGTCAGAAAGCTAGTGCTGTCTGTATTGCGTGCTGCCGCATATCACAGCACCGCACTGCACTGACTGATATCTGTCTCACACTGTTCAGGTTCAGCTGGACAACGCAGCAGAAGTCGCATACATCAACAAAAAGGGGATGGACTCAAAGTCGCATGGCCATACGAGAGGTTGCTTGAATCCTCAATTGGGCCGAACATCACCACATGATATTGTCCTGGAGACAAGCGAACCATCTGATGAATTTGTAGATGAGAGCCGAATCACTATGCGAGAAGATCCAGGTGAAAAGGACCTGAGTGAAATCTTCCGAACTGGAGTGTGATGAAAGATGCCCCCATCTGTCTTACCAGTCGAATGCACTAATGCACGAGACTGTCCGTGGTTTGAGCACTAGCTGTACTGGATGACGAATAGCATGTACTTTCTGTTGTGACAGGTAAATGCGTTGATCCACCGTAATCAGAATCATTCCTAAAATTTAATTCTTTGACACGAGACACGACTTGATTTTTTTTGTTTTTAAAGTTGACAATCCATCCGTACTGAACTAGTAGACTGTACAACAGTAAGGCATGTTTATGAAGTATTTGTTGAGACGAAGCCTTGATGAGAAGGTCATCTAAGTACGGAACCATTATCACTCCCAGGGATCTGAGATGAACTATCATCACAGACATCACTTTTGTGAATACCCGAGGCGCTTGTTGTACTGCAAACTTAAGTACGCCTGATGCGGATGTGGTGCCAAATTGGAATGTGTAAGTACGCATCCTTGAGATATCACGAAATCATGAATTGCTGTGGTTCTAAACCTGCAATCACTGACCGTAGGGATTCCATCTTGAATGTGTAGTAAGTGACGTACCGATTGAACCCCTTTAGGTTCCATATCTGTGTGACTGAGCCATCCGGCTTTGATACTACAAAAAGATTGGAATAAAACCCTTGACCTTGTTGGTGTACTGGAACCTGAACCAAAACTGCTGAATGTACGAGAGACTGAACAGCGGTCTGCAGACCTGCTCACTTGTCTGCTGACACAGGCAGACCTGTCTTGAAAAACCGCATCGGTGGTAGACAATCAAACTCAATGAAACCTTTGAAAACAAAATTGCGGATCCACCCATCTGTGATGTCTGAAACCACGCGAAGTGAAACATCTGAAGGCGTGCTCCCACAACTGAAGAGCCGAGATGGGCTGGAAGCCCGTCATGCCACTGGCTTGTCAACGGCCTTTGTGTCCTGACGACGGTTAGTGGTTTGTTGAAAACCACGTCCCTCTGCATGGTTGTTACTCTAGCCCAGCCTCGAAATGACCGAGGTCTAAAAGATTTGAACGCTGGTCCAGCATATTTCCTTTTAGGAACTGGTGCAGGCGATGGCAGGAAAACAGATCCCCCTCCCCCGTTGACTGAGAGTTCCATTTGTCCAATTCAGGACCAAATAACATCAGTAGAAGGCAACGCCCCTATTCCTCATTTTGACTCTGCCTCGGCCTGTCAAGAACGAAACCACAGCATCTGTCAGGCTGCAAGCCGAGAACAAACTTGTCCAACGTTCAACGAAGCCGTACCTAAATACTCAACCAATTCACGAATGTGATCGGTAAGAAATATATGCTGGTCTGAGGAAAAACCCTGTTGTAGGCCTAACCTGAGCTGTTTCGCCCATGCAACTACAGCCTTGTTAACCCAAACTCCAACTCAAACAGGTGTAAGCATCACCCCTGTTGCTGTATACATGGACTTTAGCATGGCCTCCAGCTTACTCTCCGAGGGGTCTTTAAGCGTAGCTGCACCTGGGACTGGAATAGTAAATTTTAGTGAAAGTTTAGAAACTGAAGACTCCACCGATGGCGATTTAGTTGTCATAGGCTGTGGGAAAAGATATTTAGACAGAAATCGTGTTGTCCCAGAAAAGTGTTTAACTGGATTTAGCCATGCTTCTATTAACTGCTTATTAAGAGATATGAATAAGAAAAACACACAGTCGCCCATAGTCTGCTAGCAATAAAACCTCTTATGTTTCAGTGCAACCTAGCAGCTGGCGTACCGCTCTAATGAGATCATCATAGCTCGGGCTATTAGTGACCTCACTATATGACTCCTGACCCAATGCTGAGATATCAGATGTGGCACTGAATCGTCAGAATGTAATTATGAGCAGAGGCGTCACCAGGTGTGGTGACACCCGGTGCGCACCCCTGATGTACTGCCGCGATCGCTGCAAAAGGGGGCGTGGCCGTACAGCTAGGGGGCGTGGCTTCACGGGGATATCGGGATCGTCACTCTGCAGCACCTGGCTCCTGTCACTGCGGAGGAGCATTTGGTGTCACCCCCTCCAGGTGTCACACCCGGGTGCGGGCCGCACCCCCCGCACCCGCCTTGTGACGCCACTGATTATGAGACAAACGATGACCATTCTTAGAAATTGAACTATACATGGACTTTGTAACCCAGCAAAGTTCTAGAAACATCCTGAGCCCACATTGGCTGCTCACACGGTATTATCCGTGAATCAGACTTAGCCGCCTCCCTGTCTTTTCGTGCAGGGGACAACTCTGACTGCAAATCAGGCATTCTCACAGTTATCACAGACAAGCTGCTGTTTCTCATATTGTCATGCAGACAGACAGACAATAATACAGTGAGACAACGTCCGCACAACTCAGTGAAAATAACTGTAGTGTCTATAATACCATGTGCACCGCACTGTGTTATAGAGGAAATCTATGCTGGTCACTGTGCCACCTACTAAACACCCCTGCCCCCTCCAGTGGCCGTGTGTTGTAGGACTGACATATTGCTGTAAGAAGAAGCAGGAAGTAGGTGTGTCACCTTTGTGTGAAAAAAGCGTCCCAGCATGTGTTTGTTTTTTAAATAAACATACAAACATCTGACTATACCCTAAATGTAAAACCTATGTACCCCCAAAAGCACTAATAACCTAGGCTTAATAGCCTGTTATGTCCCTTATAGCTCTGGCCACCATCCCTTATATTTAGGAGAACGACTGAACTAGGGACCGCCATGATCTCCCCCACCGCTTAAAGCAGTGAGCTGTGCCTAGCTTCTTCCACCCACACCCCCTCGCATTGTATACCAAGCGCCAACTCTGAGTGACGGCGCCCTGCAGCAGCTACCCACCGTGGTCTGTGCGCTGGTGGAAGACGGAGAGCGGGGTAGATGTGTAATGTGACGGGCGCCCAGCGGCGGCAGTGTGATCTATCCGCAGCTGAGAGCCGCGCTGCCGGGAGCCGCTTCTCTGGAGCAGTGAGGTGTAGCCTGACAGGTGCCCAGCGGCAGCATTTTTTGAACGCTGCTGGAAGCCGCTTCCCAGTTGTCTAGAGGGGCAGATTGTAGAGGCCAGCGGCAGCGGTTTGGAGCTGCACTGCCAGGAGCCGGGGAGTGGACAGGTGTGGAGCGACGCAGGCGCCCAGTGGCAGTATGTGTCTGACCGCTGGTGGGAGCCGGGAAGCGGGGGAGATTGTGTTAGTAAAGCTATACCTTAGTAAGCAGCTCGTGCAAAACACGTTCCCCGCACATGGAGGGGCGGCAGCAGGAGCTGACTACCCCACTATCACAGCAACAAACAGGTCCAACGGAGCACTGACCGCCCGCTCCTTACCTCAGTGTAATGTGGAGGCTCCAACGGGTCTTCTCTCTAAGCTCCGTCCAGCTCCTGCAGCCATGGCTGAATCAGCTACCGCTGATGAAGGTCTATAGCGGGTCTTCTCTGTCTAAGCACCAACAAGCCTTCGCTGCACAACAGCAGCACACACTCCCGGACCCACGCTTCTTAATAAGCTGGGAAGGTAGTGTGATTGATGAAAGAAAAAATCTTTTGAAAAATTAAAAGTAAACCCTGGAATGACTCCAGGATGCGACCTTCCCTGGTGAAGGACACAAAAAACACTGAGGCATCTTGGGAGTATGGAGGGGGAAGGAGGGTTACACATTTAAATATTTAAATGTGCCTATCCCTGCTTTCGCAACGTCCATATCCCAAGAGTACTCCAGTGCCCCGTAGTGGATGAAAAAGAAATAAGTGATGTCACTGTGGCACTCCTAGATCTCCTCACCTCCCCAGTCATGTCTGTGATGTCACAGTGATGCTCCCAGATCCCAACACCTCCTCAGTCATGTCTCTGTATTATTATTATTATTATCATTATGATACTGCCCGATCCTCTCACATCCCCAGTCATGTCTCTGTATTATTACTATAGATAAAAGTAATGTGACGCTCCCCCATCCCCCTCACTTCCCCAGTCATGTCCCTGTATTTATTACTATAGATATAAGTAATGTCACTGTGACACTCCCAGATCCCCTCACCTCCCCAGTCATGTCCCTGTAATATTACTGTACATATAAGTGAAATCATTGTGTCATTCCAATATCCACTCACCAGTCATGTCCCTGTATTATTACTATAGATATTCGTGATTTCACTGTGACAATCCCAGATCCCCTCACCTTCCCAGTCATGTCCCTGTATTATTACTATAGATATAAGTGCTGTAACTGTGACGCTCGCAGACCCCCTCACCTCACCAGTCATGTCACTGTATTATTACTATAGATATAAGTGATGTAACTGTGATGCTCCCAGACCGCCTCACCTCCCCAGTCATGTCCCTGTATTATTACTATAGATATTTGTGATTTCACTGTGACACTCCCAGACCCCCTCACATCTCCAGTCATGGCTGTATTATTAATATAGATATAAGTGATGTCACTGTGACATCACCACCACTCCCAATGAATAATAATAATAATAATAATACCAGGACACAACAAGCTGATGTCCCTGTATAATAATACCCATACACAAAAACCTGCTCACCCTGTATAATACTAATAACAACTGGACACCCCATTCTGCTCTCCCTTTATAGTAATAATAAAATGACACCACAGGCTGCTCCCTCATCAAAATAATAATAATAATAATAATAATAATAATAGGACACAACAGGCTGCTCCCTTCTGTATAATAATAATAGCAGGACACCACAGGCTGCTCCCCCTGTATACTAATAATAACAGGACACCACAGCCTGCTTCCCCTGTATAATAATAATGACAGGACACCACATGCAGCTGTCTCTCTATAATAATAATAATAATAATAATAATAATAATAATAATAATAATAATAATAATAAGTGGACATTTCTAGCTACTCTTTCTTTAGAATAAGGCTGCTCCTCCTGTATAATAATAATAACAAGACACCATAGGCTGCTCACCTGTATAATAATAATAACAACAACAACAACAACAACAACTGCACACCTCAGGCTACTCCCCCTGTATAATAATAAAAAATAATGCTTCCCCTGTATTATAACAGGACACCACAGGCTGCTCCTCCTGTATAATAACAGGACACCACAGGCTGCTCCTACTGTATAATAATAACAGGACGCCACAGGCTGCTCCCCCTGCATAATAATAATAATAATAATAATAACAACAATAATAATAATAATGACACCACTGGCTGCTTCCCCTGTATAACAATAACAGGACACCACAGGCTGCTCCCTCTGTATAATAATAACAACAGGACACCACAGGCTGCTCCTCCTGTATAATAATAATAACAGGATACCACAGGCTGATCCTCCTGTTTATTATGACAGCACAGGATGCTACCCCTGTATATTATGACAACACAGGCTGCTCCTCCTGTATACTATGACAACACAGGCCGCTCCCCCTGTACAGCACAATGACAAAGGACACAACACCTGTAATGTCCCGTGTATAGCATTACGGTAACGGCGGGGTCTGCTCCACCTGTATTACGGTAACTGCGGGGTCTGCGCCACCTGTATTACGGTAACGGCGGGGTCTGCGCCACCTGTATTACGGTAACGGCGGGGTCTGCTCCACCTGTATTACGGTAACTGCGGGGTCTGCGCCACCTGTATTACGGTAACGGCGGGGTCTGCGCCACCTGTATTACGGTAACTGCGGGGTCTGCGCCACCTGTATTACAGTAATAGGACACTAGAGTGTCAGCCACCTGTACAGGGATAATGCAGCACCAGAGGCTGCTCCAGCTGCACTATAACAAGGCACCAGAGGCTGCTCCCCCTGTAGTACAGAACCTAACACCAGAGCTGCTCAGCCTATAGAATAATAATAATAATATAATTACCTGCTGCCAGACACAGCAATGGCTGCTCTCTGCTCCTGCTGCCTTGTGGGAATGATAGAAGGAAGGCGGAGCTCAGACCAGGGGAAAATGGCCGCCGCTCCTGACGTCACTACACGGCCAGGGAACCTATTGCTGCTGCCGGACTGGTCTACAAGAAAATGGCCGCCGGCCTCCTGCACTGAGGACATGTGTGGTAATAATTATTACAGAGGGAGGGGCAGTGGGAGTGGTGTAGTAGGGGAGGGGCCAGTTACCAGTAGGCGGCCTGTGCCAATCATTCCCAACTTCCGGCCTGTGCGTTCCAACTTCCGTACTGTGCGTTCCACATGCAGGAAGTGAGTTTTCATCGACTGCTGCAGCCTCCCACTCCCAGTGTCCGTGGAGATCAGGTAATGGCGTCTTACTATACAGGGGGAGCAGCCTGTGGTGCCCTGTTATTAATATTATACAGGAGGAGCAGCCTGTGGTGTCCTGTTATTATTGTTATACGGGTGGAGTAGCCCGTGGTGTCCAGTTATTTTATTATTATTATTATTATTATTATACAGGGGGAGCAGCCTGTGGTGACCTGTTATTATTACTATACAAGGGGAGCAGCCTGTGGTGCCCTGTTATTATTATTATACAGTGGGAGCAGCCTGTGGTGTTCTGTTATCAATACTATACGGGGGGAGCAGCCTGTGTTGTCCTGTTATTATTTTTATTATACAGGAGGAGCAGCCTGTGGTGTCCAGTTATTATTATTATACAGTGGGAGCAGCCTGTGGTGTCCTGTTATTATTATATAGGGGAAGCAGCCTGTAGTGTCCTGTTATTATTTTTATTATACAGGAGGAGCAGCCTGTGGTGTCTGGTTATTATTATTATACAGGGGGAGCAGCCTGTGGTGTCCTGTTATTATTATACAGGGGAAGCAGCCTGTGGTGTCCTGTTATTATTTTTATTAAACAGGAGGAGCAGCCTGTGGTGTCTGGTTATTATTATTATACAGGGGGAGCAGCCTGTGGCGTCCTGTTATTATTATACAGGGGAAGCAGCCTGTGGTGTCCTGTTATAATTTTTATTATACAGGAGGAGCAGCCTGTGGTGTCTGGTTATTATTATTATACAGGGGGAGCAGCCTGTGGTGTCCTGTTATTATTATACAGGGGAAGCAGCCTGTGGTGTCCTGTTATAATTTTTATTATACAGGAAGAGCAGCCTGTGGTGTCTGGTTATTATTATTATACAGGGGGAGCAGCCAGTGGTGTCCTGTTATTATTATACAGGGGGAGCAGCCTGTGGTGTCCTGTTGTTAGTATTATTATTATTATTATTATACAGCAGGATCATCCTATGGTGTCCTGTTATTATTATACAGGAAAAGCAGCCTGTGGTGTCCTGTTATTATTATTATTATTATTATTATTATTATTATTATTATACTGGGGGAGTAGCCTATAGTGTCATGTTATTATTATTATTATACAGGGGGAGCATCCTGTGGTGTCCTGTTATAATTATTATTATTATTATTATTATTATTATTATTTTCTGCTGCCGGGTACACTGGGCTCCACAAGTATAGACATAGGGGTGTAGAGTAGGATCTTGATCCGAGGCACCAACAGGCTGAAAAGCTTTGACTGTTCCCAGAATGTACAGCGCCGCCTCCTCTATAACCCCGCCTCCCTGCACAGTTTTGTAGTTGGTGCTGCAGATAGCAGGCACGTTACATGGGGGCTGCTCAAGGCAGCCCAAAGTAGAGCTTTTTTGAAGAAAAAGTGAAGACTACGAGGGCAGCAGCAGTGTGGATATACGTCAGAAACCCTGGGAAAACCCGGGTACGAAGTTTGTGCCTCAAAAGAAGATGCTGGCTCGCTATACCCTCGCGCCAGAGCTGTCTTAAGAATTGGGAAACGCCTCCTCCAGTAGACTCGCATGTGGCTAGGATGGTGGTTTCCTCAGCTCTACCTGTCACTACTGTCACGTCTCTAAAGGAGCCTACGGATAAACGTGTGGAGGGTTATCTGAAAACGATTTACTCCCTCACGGGTGCTGCACAAAGGCCCACAATTTCAGCAACATGGGCTGCAGAGGCTATTGAAGCATGGGCCTTGGAGTTAGAAGCTGAAATCTCTTCTGACCATGCTAGACAATGCTTGTCATACATTGTCACAGCTTTTCGCTATATTAAAGAGGTGGCTTCTGATGCTGGTATCCTAGCAGCCAAGGCCTCTAATACATCATTCCTGGCTCGCCGGATTTTGTGGCTGAGATCCTGGTCTGTGGTTCTGGACTCTAGAAGAACCCAGGAGGTACTCCCTTTCAAGGGAGATATTCTGTTTGGGGAGGACTTAAATAATATTGTGGCTGACTTGGCTACTGCCAAAACCGCCTGTCTGCCAAGTACAGCTCCTTCTGTCTCGAAGGCTAAGGGTTCTTCCTTTCGCCCCTTTCGTCCTTCAGGTAAAGCAAAAGGTCAGGCGTACAACAAGCAGGCCCGCACTTCCAAACCTGGTAAGCCAAAGCCCAAAAGAGCCTGGGTGGCCCGTCAGCCAGCTTCCAAGACCGATAAGCCTGCCGCGTAACGGGGCGGGTCTCCACCTGGGGGATCCCAGGGTGGGGGGCCGGCTTTTAGGGTATACCCAGGAATGGTTGGAGACCACTTCAGATGCCTGGGTACGGGAAGTCGTCACTCGAGGTTACGCCATAGCCTTCAAAAACCGACCCCCTCATCGATTTTACTGGACTGACGTCCCATTGGACCAGACAAAGGCAAACAGTCTACATTCGTTGTACAGACCCTCCTGGATACAGTAGTCGTAGTACAGGTGCCTCTTGCGCAGAGGGGCCGAGGGTACTGTTCTCCGCTGTTTCTAGTCCCAAAACCGAATGGGTCCTCCCGGCCCATTCTCAACCTCAAAGCATTGAACAGGTTTGTGAAGGTTTCCAAGTTCCGTATGGAAACCCTTCACTCTATAGTTCTGGACTTGGAACCTGGGGACTACATGGTCTCCCTGGATATACAGGATGCTTACCTGCATATTTCTATAGCAGTGTCACATCAGCAATTCCTGAGGTTTGCGATTGGCAACCTCCATTACCAGTTTCGGGCATTACCTTTTGGTTAACTACGGCTCCGCGAGTCTTCACCAAAGTTATGGTGGTAATGACGGTGGTACTCCGCCGTCAAGGGGTCAGGATACCGCCGTATCTGGATGACTTGTTAATTCTGGCAAATTCCCCAGAAATTCTTCTACGTCATCTGGATATGACTGTCCAGTTTCTAAAAGCCCACGGGTGGCTCATCAACTGGAAGAAATCCTCCCTGGTCCCTGCTCAGAGCAGGGTACACCTGGGAGCGCTATTGGACACTCACAACCAGCGGTTGTTCTTGTCTCAGGAGAAAGTCCTGAAACTTCAGGACAGGATTCGTTGCTTCCTTTCTCGTCCGCAAGTGTCGATACATCAGTATTCGACATGGTGGAGTATACTCAATTCCATTCTCGCGTCCTCCAGAAGCTGATTCTAGCCAAGTGGGACAGCCTACCTCTCTGGATCAGGTCTCACATGATCTCATTGACTCCGGAGGTCCGTCTGTCGCTGCTATGGTGGCTGCAGGACCGACAATTGTGCTGGGGCAGTCCATTCTGGATATCCAACTGGGTCCTGTTGATGACAGATGCCAGTCTAAGGGGTTGGGGCGCGGTACTGGAGCAACACTCCCTTCAGGGTCGGTGTACCAAGGAGGAATCTCCCCTCTCGATCAACATTCTGGAATTGCGGGCGGTCTTCAATTTGTTGAGCCTAGCCCAGCATTTAATTCAGAACCGTCCTGCTCAAGTACAGTCAGACAACGCCACCACAGTGGCTTACAGTGGCTTACATAAATCACCAAGGCGGCACTCGAAGCCGCTTGCCAATGAAGGGAGTCTCACGGATTCTACATTGGGCAGAACGCCATCTACCGGCCATATCTGCAATATTCATTCCGGGGGTCCTGAATTGGGAAGCGGACTTTCTCAGTCGTCAGGACGTACATGCCGGCGAGTGGGTCCTCCATCCAGAAGTGTTTCAACTACTAGTGGAAAAGTGGGGCCTTCCAGACGTGGATCTGATGGCGTCTCGACACAATCACAAGGTTCCGGTCTTCGGAGCAAGGACAAGGGATCCTCAAGCAGCATTCCTGGATGCGCTGGCGGTGCTGTGGAGGTTTCGGCTGCCGTACGTGTTCCCTCCGGTGTCACTCCTGCCCAGGGTAATTCAGAAGTTCAAGCAAGAAAGAGGAATTCTGCTTCTCATAGCTCCAGCGTGGCCCAGACGGCACTGGTTCTCAGACCTGCAGGGCCTGTCGTCAGAGCGTCCAATTTTACTTCCACAACGCCCAGACCTCCTCGTTCAGGGCCCCTGTGTCTACCAGGACCTAGCCCGGCTGTCTTTGACAGCGTGGCTCTTGAAGCTTCCATCTTAAGGGCTAAAGGGTTTTCTGAGGCGGTCATTCAAACTATGTTGCAGGCCCGGAAACCGGCTTCGGCTCGGATTTACTATAGGGTCTAACGATTATGACGCTTCCAAATTTAGTATAGCCAAATTGTTGGCTTTTTTTCAGCAGTGCCTGGACTTAGGCCTGCGCCTGGCCTCCCTCAAGGTTCAAATATCTGCATTGTCAGTGTGGTTTTAGAGAAAAATTGCGACTTTACCTGATGTGCATACCTTTACTCAGGGTGTGTTGCGTATCCGACCTCCCTACGTCCCGCCTGTGGCTCCTTGGGACTTTTCAGTGGTTTTTGAGGCGCCACAAGAGTCTCCTTTTGAACCTCTTGGTTCAGCTGATCTTAAGTGGCTTTCCCTTAAGGTGGTGTTTCTGCTGGCTATTGCTTCAGCTATAAGAGTGTCGGATTTGGGTGCCTTGTCTTGTAGTTCCCCATATCTGATATTTCACCGTGACCGGGCGGTTCTTCGGACTCGTCCCGGATATTTACATAAGTTGGTTTCTTCGTTCCACCTTAACCAGGAGATTGTGGTTCCGGCACTGGTTTCTCCTGATCTGTCTCCCAAATAGCGGTCTTTGGATGTGGTATGGGCTCTCCGTATCTATGTGAAGAGAACTGCTTCTATTAGGAAATCTGATGTTCTATTTGGATTTCACAAACGGGAATGGCCTGCTCACAAGCAAACTTTGGCCAGATGGATTAGAATGGTGATTGCACATGTTTATGTGAAGGCTGGTCTGTCAGCTCCTGCTCATATTACGGCCCATTCTACTCGGTCTGTTGGACCTTCTCGGGCGGCCCGCCGTGGAGCGACCCTTGAACAATTGTGCAAGGCGGCTACGTGGTCCTCAGTGAACACGTTCAGGGTTCTTGTCCCGCTACAGTGCGTCCCTTCCCATAAGGAACTGCTTTAGGACATCCCCTATGTCTATCCTTGTGGAGCCCAGTGTACCCCGCAGCAGAAAACAAGATTTATGGTAAGAACTTACCTTTGTTAAAACTCTTTCTGCGAGGTACACTGGGCTCCACAAGGCGCCCACCCTGACGCATTCAGCTTCTTTGGATTGGTATGGCATTAGCCGTTGACACTTCTCCTGTCGTGAGAGTGTGGTGTATGTGGCTACAAACCGTTGTCGTCTCATTTCCTGCTACTGCATTGGGCTGGTTAACTAAAAACTGGGCTCCTGTGCAGGGAGGCGGGGTTATAGAGGAGGCAGCGCTGTGCATTCTGGGAACAGTCAAAGCTTTTCAGCCTGTTGGTGCCTCGGATCAAGATCCTACTCTACACCCCTATGTCTATCCTTGTGGAGCCCAGTGTACCTCGCAGAAAGAGTTTTAACAAAGGTAAGTTCTTACCATAAAACTCGTTATTATTATACAGGGGGAGTAGCCTGTAGTGTCATGTTGTTGTTGTTGTTGTTGTTGTTGTTATTATAATACAGGGGGAGCAACCTGTGGTGTCCTGTTATTATTAATATTATTATTATTATAATACAGGTGGAGCAGCCTGTAGTGCCCTGTTATTATTCAGGGGGAGTAGCCTGTGGTTTCCTTTTATTATTATTATATTATTATTATTAATAATAATAATAATATAATATTATTATTATTATACAGGGGAAGCAGCCTGTGGTGTCCTGTTTTTTTTTTGTTATTATTATTATTATTATTATTATTATTATTATACAGAGCGAGCAACCTGTGGTGTCCTGTTATTATTATTATTATTATTATACAGGAGGAGCAGCCTGTGGTGTCATGTTATTATTATTTTCTCTTATGTCTTAGAGGATGCTGGGGACTCCAAAAGGACCATGGGGTATAGACGGATTCGCAGGAGCTTGAGCACACTATAAAGACTTAAACTGGGTGTGAAATGGCTCCTCCCTCTATGCCCCTCCTCCAGACCTCAGTTAGATTCTGTGCCCAGGAGAGACTGGACACACACTAGGGGAGCTCTACTGAGTTTCTCTGGAAAAAGACTTTATGTTAGGCTTTTTATTTTCAGGCAGACCAGCTGGCTACAGGCTCCCTGCATCGTGGGAGTGAGGGGAGAGAAGTCAGACCTACTTCTTCTTAGTTCAAGGGCTCTGCTTCTTAGGCTATTGGACACCATTAGCTGCAGAGGGTTCGATCACTTGGTGCGCCTAGCTGCTTGTTCCCGGAGCCGCGCTGTCACCCTCACAGAAGCCAGAAGACAGAAGCCGGGTGAGTATGAGAAGAACAGAAGACTTCAGTGACGGCAGAAGACTTCAGTAACGGAGGTAACAGGTCGCGCTGCGCTCCGTGCTCCCACACACCAATGCACTCACGGGGTGCAGGGTTCTGGGGGGGGAGCGCCCTGGGCAGCAAGTTACTGAGGCTCTTTTTTAGGCTGGCTTAAGTTGTTCTTCGGTGCCTGGGCACTGTGTCCGCTACCCCCAGTGCCAGATTAAGGTCCACATGGGCCTGGAGCTGAAATATACAAAGGTCCTATTAAACGCGGCTGCCAAGGGTGTGACTAGTGAGGTGGAGGGGCATGACCAGTAGCACCCATCACTACATTCACAGGAGCACCCATTACTATACTCACACCACAGCACCCGTTACTATACTCACACAGCTGCACCCATTACTATACTCACACCACAGCACCCGTTACTATACTCACACAGCTGCACCCGTTACTATACTCACACCACAGCACCCGTTACTATACTCACACTGCTGCACCCATTACTATACTCACACAGCTGCACCCATTACTACACTCACACCACAGCACCCGTTACTATACTCACACAGCTGCACCCGTTACTATACTCACACCACAGCACCCGTTACTATACTCACACAGCTGCACCCATTACTATACTCACACCACAGCACCCGTTACTATACTCACACTGCTGCACCCATTACTATACTCACACAGCTGCACCCATTACTATACTCACACCACAGCACCCGTTACTATACTCACACAGCTGCACCCGTTACTATACTCACACCACAGCACCCGTTACTATACTCACACAGCTGCACCCATTACTATACTCACACCACAGCACCCGTTACTATACTCACACTGCTGCACCCATTACTATACTCACACAGCTGCACCCATTACTATACTCACACCACAGCACCCGTTACTATACTCACACAGCTGCACCCGTTACTATACTCACACCACAGCACCCGTTACTATACTCACACAGCTGCACCCATTACTATACTCACACCACAGCACCCGTTACTATACTCACACAGCTGCACCCATTACTATACTCACACCACAGCACCCGTTACTATACTCACACAGCTGCACCCGTTACTATACTCACACCACAGCACCCGTTACTATACTCACACTGCTGCACCCATTACTATACTCACACAGCTGCACCCATTACTATACTCACACCACAGCACCCGTTACTATACTCACACAGCTGCACCCGTTACTATACTCACACCACAGCACCCGTTACTATACTCACACAGCTGCACCCATTGCTATACTCACACCACAGCACCCGTTACTATACTCACACAGCTGCACCCATTACTACACTCACACCACGGCACCCGTTACTATACTCACACAGCTGCACCCATTACTATACTCACACCACAGCACCCGTTACTATACTCACACAGCTGCACCCATTACTACACTCACACCACGGCACCCGTTACTATACTCACACAGCTGCACCCATTACTACACTCACACAGCTGCACCCGTTACTATACTCACACAGCTGCACCCATTACTACACTCACACAGCTGCACCCATTACTACACTCACACCACGGCACCCGTTACTATACTCACACAGCTGCACCCATTACTACACTCACACCACGGCACCCGTTACTATACTCACACAGCTGCACCCATTACTACACTCACACAGCTGCACCCATTACTGCACTCACACAGCTGCACCAAAGATTACACTGACACCACATAACTCGTTACTGCACTCATACAGCAGAACCCGCTACGACATTCCTACAACAGCACCCCTTACCCCACACACACCGGAGCACCCTTTACTACAAACCTACAGCAGCACTCTTTACTACACACACAGCAGCACCCCTTACTACACACACACCGGAGCACCTTTTACTACAAACCTACAGCAGCACCCTTTACTACACACACACAGCAGCACCCTTTACTACACACACACGGCAGCACCCTTTACTACACACACACAGCAGCACCCTTTACTACACACACACAGCAGCACCCTTTACTACACACACAGCAGCACTCCTTACTACACACACAGCAGCACCCTTTACTACACACACACAGCAGCACCCTTTACTACACACACACAGCAGCACCCTTTACTACACACACACAGCAGCACCCTTTACTACACACACACAGCAGCACCCTTTACTACACACACACAGCAGCACTCCTTACTACACACACAGCAGCACTCCTTACTACACACACACAGCAGCACTCCTTACTACACACACAGCAGCACTCCTTACTACACACACAGCAGCGCTCCTTACTACACACACAGCAGCACTCCTTACTATACACACAGCAGTGCTCCTTACTACACACACAGACACCGGAGCACCCTTTACTACAAACCTACAGCAGCGCTCCTTACTACACACACAGCAGCACTCCTTACTACACACACAGCAGCACCCTTTACTACACACACACAGCAGCACCCTTTACTACACACACACAGCAGCACCCTTTACTACACACACAGCAGCACTCCTTACTACACACACAGCAGCACCCTTTACTACACACACACAGCAGCACCCTTTACTACACACACACAGCAGCACCCTTTACTACACACACAGCAGCACTCCTTACTACACACACAGCAGCACTCCTTACTACACACACACAGCAGCACTCCTTACTACACACACAGCAGCGCTCCTTACTACACACACAGCAGCACTCCTTACTACACACACAGCAGCACTCCTTACTACACACACAGCAGCGCTCCTTACTACACACACAGCAGCGCTCCTTACTACACACACAGCAGCACTCCTTACTACACACACAGCAGCACCCTTTACTACACACACAGCAGCACTCCTTACTACACACACAGCAGCACTCCTTACTACACACACAGCAGCGCTCCTTACTACACACACAGCAGCGCTCCTTACTACACACACAGCAGCACTCCTTACTACACACACAGCAGCACCCTTTACTACACACACAGCAGCACTCCTTACTACACACACAGCAGCACTCCTTACTACACACACAGCAGCACTCCTTACTATACACACAGCAGTGCTCCTTACTACACACACACACACCGGAGCACCCTTCACTACAAACCTACAGCAGCACCCCTTACTACACACACAGCAGCACTCCTTACTACACACACAGCAGCACCCTTTACTACACACACACAGCAGCACCCTTTACTACACACACACAGCAGCACCCTTTACTACACACACAGCAGCACTCCTTACTACACACACAGCAGCACCCTTTACTACACACACACAGCAGCACCCTTTACTACACACACAGCAGCACTCCTTACTACACACACAGCAGCACCCTTTACTACACACACACAGCAGCACCCTTTACTACACACACACAGCAGCACCCTTTACTACACACACACAGCAGCACCCTTTACTACACACACAGCAGCACTCCTTACTACACACACAGCAGCGCTCCTTACTACACACACAGCAGCACCCCTTACTACACACACCGGAGCACCCTTTACTACACACACAGCAGCACTCCTTACTACACACACACAGCAGCACTCCTTACTACACACACAGCAGCACTCCTTACTACACACACAGCAGCACTCCTTACTACACACACAGCAGCACTCCTTACTACACACACAGCAGCGCTCCTTACTACACACACAGCAGCACTCCTTACTACACACACAGCAGCACTCCTTACTACACACACAGCAGCACCCCTTACTACACACACACCGGAGCACCTTTTACTACAAACCTACAGCAGCACCCTTTACTACACACACACAGCAGCACCCTTTACTACACACACAGCAGCACTCCTTACTACACACACAGCAGCACCCTTTACTACACACACACAGCAGCACCCTTTACTACACACACAGCAGCACTCCTTACTACACACACAGCAGCGCTCCTTACTACACACACAGCAGCACTCCTTACTACACACACAGCAGCGCTCCTTACTACACACACAGCAGCGCTCCTTACTACACACACAGCAGCACTCCTTACTACACACACAGCAGCACCCTTTACTACACACACAGCAGCACTCCTTACTACACACACAGCAGCACTCCTTACTACACACACAGCAGCACTCCTTACTATACACACAGCAGTGCTCCTTACTACACACACACACACCGGAGCACCCTTTACTACAAACCTACAGCAGCACCCTTTACTACACACACAGCAGCACTCCTTACTACACACACAGCAGCACCCTTTACTACACACACACAGCAGCACCCTTTACTACACACACAGCAGCACTCCTTACTACACACACAGCAGCACCCTTTACTACACACACACAGCAGCACCCTTTACTACACACACAGCAGCACTCCTTACTACACACACAGCAGCACCCCTTACTACACACACCGGAGCACCCTTTACTACACACACAGCAGCACTCCTTACTACACACACAGCAGCACTCCTTACTACACACACACAGCAGCACTCCTTACTACACACACACAGCACTCCTTACTACACACACAGCAGCACTCCTTACTACACACACAGCAGCACCCCTTACTACACACACAGCAGCGCTCCTTACTACACACACAGCAGCACTCCTTACTACACACACAGCAGCACTCCTTACTACACACACAGCAGCACCCCTTACTACACACACACCGGAGCACCTTTTACTACAAACCTACAGCAGCACCCTTTACTACACACACACAGCAGCACCCTTTACTACACACACAGCAGCACTCCTTACTACACACACAGCAGCACCCTTTACTACACACACACAGCAGCACCCTTTACTACACACACAGCAGCACTCCTTACTACACACACAGCAGCACTCCTTACTACACACACAGCAGCACCCCTTACTACACACACCGGAGCACCCTTTACTACACACACAGCAGCATTCCTTACTACACACACAGCAGCACTCCTTACTACACACACACAGCAGCACTCCTTACTACACACACACAGCACTCCTTACTACACACACAGCAGCACTCCTTACTACACACACAGCAGCACTCCTTACTACACACACAGCAGCGCTCCTTACTACACACACAGCAGCACTCCTTACTACACACACAGCAGCGCTCCTTACTACACACACAGCAGCACTCCTTACTACACACACAGCAGCACTCCTTACTACACACACAGCAGCACCCCTTACTACACACACACCGGAGCACCTTTTACTACAAACCTACAGCAGCACCCTTTACTACACACACACAGCAGCACCCTTTACTACACACACACAGCAGCACCCTTTACTACACACACACAGCAGCACCCTTTACTACACACACACAGCAGCACCCTTTACTACACACACACAGCAGCACCCTTTACTACACACACACAGCAGCACCCTTTACTACACACACACAGCAGCACCCTTTACTACACACACAGCAGCACTCCTTACTACACACACAGCAGCACTCCTTACTACACACACACAGCAGCACTCCTTACTACACACACAGCAGCGCTCCTTACTACACACACAGCAGCGCTCCTTACTACACACACAGCAGCGCTCTTTACTACACACACAGCAGCACTCCTTACTACACACACAGCAGCGCTCCTTACTACACACACAGCAGCGCTCCTTACTACACACACAGCAGCACTCCTTACTACACACACAGCAGCACCCTTTACTACACACACAGCAGCACTCCTTACTACACACACAGCAGCACTCCTTACTACACACACAGCAGCACTCCTTACTATACACACAGCAGTGCTCCTTACTACACACACACACACCGGAGCACCCTTTACTACAAACCTACAGCAGCACCCCTTACTACACACACAGCAGCACTCCTTACTACACACACAGCAGCACCCTTTACTACACACACACAGCAGCACCCTTTACTACACACACACAGCAGCACCCTTTACTACACACACAGCAGCACTCCTTACTACACACACAGCAGCACCCTTTACTACACACACACAGCAGCACCCTTTACTACACACACAGCAGCACTCCTTACTACACACACAGCAGCACCCTTTACTACACACACACAGCAGCACCCTTTACTACACACACAGCAGCACTCCTTACTACACACACAGCAGCGCTCCTTACTACACACACAGCAGCACCCCTTACTACACACACAGCAGCACTCCTTACTACACACACAGCAGCACCCTTTACTACACACACAGCAGCACTCCTTACTACACACACAGCAGCACTCCTTACTACACACACACAGCAGCACTCCTTACTACTCACACACAGCACTCCTTACTACACACACAGCAGCACTCCTTACTACACACACAGCAGCACTCCTTACTACACACACAGCAGCGCTCCTTACTACACACACAGCAGCACTCCTTACTACACACACAGCAGCACTCCTTACTACACACACAGCAGCACTCCTTACTACACACACAGCAGCACCCCTTACTACACACACACCGGAGCACCTTTTACTACAAACCTACAGCAGCACCCTTTACTACACACACACAGCAGCACCCTTTACTACACACACAGCAGCACTCCTTACTACACACACAGCAGCACCCTTTACTACACACACACAGCAGCACCCTTTACTACACACACAGCAGCACTCCTTACTACACACACAGCAGCGCTCCTTACTACACACACAGCAGCACTCCTTACTACACACACAGCAGCGCTCCTTACTACACACACAGCAGCGCTCCTTACTACACACACAGCAGCACTCCTTACTACACACACAGCAGCACCCTTTACTACACACACAGCAGCACTCCTTACTACACACACAGCAGCACTCCTTACTACACACACAGCAGCACTCCTTACTATACACACAGCAGTGCTCCTTACTACACACACACACACCGGAGCACCCTTTACTACAAACCTACAGCAGCACCCTTTACTACACACACAGCAGCACTCCTTACTACACACACAGCAGCACCCTTTACTACACACACACAGCAGCACCCTTTACTACACACACAGCAGCACTCCTTACTACACACACAGCAGCACCCTTTACTACACACACACAGCAGCACCCTTTACTACACACACAGCAGCACTCCTTACTACACACACAGCAGCGCTCCTTACTACACACACAGCAGCACCCCTTACTACACACACCGGAGCACCCTTTACTACACACACAGCAGCACTCCTTACTACACACACAGCAGCACTCCTTACTACACACACACAGCAGCACTCCTTACTACACACACACAGCACTCCTTACTACACACACAGCAGCACTCCTTACTACACACACAGCAGCACTCCTTACTACACACACAGCAGCGCTCCTTACTACACACACAGCAGCACTCCTTACTACACACACAGCAGCGCTCCTTACTACACACACAGCAGCACCCCTTACTACACACACACCGGAGCACCTTTTACTACAAACCTACAGCAGCACCCTTTACTACACACACACAGCAGCACCCTTTACTACACACACAGCAGCACTCCTTACTACACACACAGCAGCACCCTTTACTACACACACACAGCAGCACCCTTTACTACACACACAGCAGCACTCCTTACTACACACACAGCAGCACCCTTTACTACACACACACAGCAGCACCCTTTACTACACACACAGCAGCACTCCTTACTACACACACAGCAGCGCTCCTTACTACACACACAGCAGCACCCCTTACTACACACACCGGCAGTGATCGCAAAATACGCGCTATAGCGCATTTTTACGCGGCACAGGCAATGAGTGACTCAGTTTTTAAAACTGAGCGGGTCCCCGCAGGACGCGCTGTCTCTAACGACATGTGCGTCTTGCCATCCAATCGCTGCCCCTCAGTGTCTCCTCGTCCAATAGCGGCCAACGGCGTCTCTCAGTCACCTTGAAATCCGCCCTGGAACACCATGCACGACTTGGTGAGTGATTCCTGTTGTTTTTTGTCTTGCACTCAAAGCCCGTGATGCGGGCTCCATGCTGTAACCCCTTCTCTGCCGCATCAGGGACATGTGTTCCTCAGCAGCCAGCCGTATGCTTTCTGGTGCACTGCGTGCTGGCTCAGCCCGTCAGACCTTAGAAGTGGCCACTGGCTGCTGGTAATAATAGCTGTGCAGGGACAGGTCACACCTGCGGCGGGGTCATTGCTGCACGGTCGGAGCGGAACCTCCGGGATCTCTTGCTGCCCTAGAGAGGATGTGTGTAGCAGGGCTGACATGGTGGGAGCAGTGGGATTTACCATCTACGTCTATGCACACAGGGGATCTTTGCAGTGACAGGAGCAACTAGTTGCGCGCCCTGCACAAGAAAGTTTCAGACCTCTTTACTTTAAAAAACGATCACACTTTGGATCTGCTGATAATCTGTGCCCATTTCTAGGTGAACCTCTATTCCCCTCCGCTTGTGCCAAGACTTGGGCTGAGAAAGTGTTTCTTACTGCCTGCATTATAGCTGTGGGACCTGTGTATAAGGACCACATTATCCCCTTATCACTACTAAACTATGTTTGGACTTTAATAATCAAAGTAATAGGCAAATTCATTGTCCAGCATATGCACACCTCCATACCCACACCATGCCTATAACGCCATCCACACCCACAACGTGCCCAGCATACACATACTCCCATACCCACACAGTGCCCAGCATACACCGTGCCCAACATACATACACTCTCATACCCACACAGTGCCCAGCATACACCGTGCCCAACATGCATACACTCCCATACCCACACAGTGCCCAGCATACACCGTGCCCAACATACATACACTCCCATACCCACAGTGCCCAGCATACATACACTCCCATGCCCACACAATGCCCAGCATACATACACTCCCATATCCACACAGTGCCCAGCATACACCGTGCCCAACATGCACACACTCCCATACCCACACAGTGCCCAGCATACACCGTGCCCAACATACATACACTTCCATACCCACACAGTGCCCAGCATACATACCCACACAGTGCCCAACATACACACACTCCCATACCCACACAGTGCCCAGCATACATACACTCCCATACCAACACTGTGCCCAGCATACATACACTCCCATACCCACACAGTGCCCAGAATACACCGTGCCCAACATACATACACTCTCATACCCACACAGTGCCCAGCATACACCGTGCCCAACATGCATACACTCCCATACCCACACAGTGCCCAGCATACACCGTGCCCAACATGCATACACTCCCATACCCACACAGTGCCCAGCATACACCGTGCCCAACATACATACACTCCCATACCCACAGTGCCCAGCATACATACACTCCCATACCCACACAGTGCCCAGCATACATACACTCCCATATCCACACAGTGCCCAGCATACACCGTGCCCAACATACACACACTCCCATACCCACACAGTGCCCAGCATACATACCCACACAGTGCCCAACATACACACACTCCCATACCCACAGTGCCCAGCATACATACACTCCCATACCCACACAGTGCCCAGCATACACCGTGCCCAACATACACACACTCCCATACCCACACAGTGCCCAGCATACATACCCACACAGTGCCCAACATACACACACTCCCATACCCACAGTGCCCAGCATACATACACTCCCATATCCACACAGTGCCCAGCATACACCGTGCCCAACATACATACACTCCCATACCCACACAGTGCCCAGCATACATACACTCCCATATCCACACAGTGCCCAGCATACACCGTGCCCAACATACACACACTCCCATACCCACACAGTGCCCAGCATACACCGTGCCCAACATACATACACTTCCATACCCACACAGTGCCCAGCATACATACCCACACAGTGCCCAACATACACACACTCCCATACCCACACAGTGCCCAGCATACATACACTCCCATACCCACACTGTGCCCAGCATACATACACTCCCATACCCACACAGTGCCCAACATACACACACTCCCATACCCACAGTGCCCAGCATACATACACTCCCATACCCACACAGTGCCCAGCATACACCGTGCCCAACATACACACACTCCCATACCCACACAGTGCCCAGCATACATACCCACACAGTGCCCAACATACACACACTCCCATACCCACAGTGCCCAGCATACATACACTCCCATATCCACACAGTGCCCAGCATACACCGTGCCCAACATACATACACTCCCATACCCACACAGTGCCCAGCATACATACACTCCCATATCCACACAGTGCCCAGCATACACCGTGCCCAACATACACACACTCCCATACCCACACAGTGCCCAGCATACACCGTGCCCAACATACATACACTTCCATACCCACACAGTGCCCAGCATACATACCCACACAGTGCCCAACATACACACACTCCCATACCCACACAGTGCCCAGCATACATACACTCCCATACCCACACTGTGCCCATCATACATACACTCCCATACCCACACAGTGCCCAGCATACACCGTGCCCAACATACATACACTTCCATACCCACACAGTGCCCAGCATACATACCCACACAGTGCCCAACATACACACACTCCCATACCCACAGTGCCCAGCATACATACCCACACAGTGCCCAACATACACACACTCCCATACCCACAGTGCCCAGCATACATACCCACACAGTGCCCAACATACACACACTCCCATACCCACACAGTGCCCAGCATACATACACTCCCATACCCACACAGTGCCCAGCATACATACACTCCCATACCCACACAGTGCCCAGCATACACCGTGCCCAACATACATACACTCACATACCCACACAGTGCCCATCATACATACACTCCCATACCCACACAGTGCCCAGCATACACCGTGCCCAACATACATACACTCCCGTACCCACACAATGCCCAGCATACATACACTCCCATACCCACACAGTGCCCAGCATACATACACTCCCATAGCCACACAGTGCCCAGCATACACCGTGCCCAACATACATACACTCACATACCCACACAGTGCCCATCATACATACACTCCCATATCCACACAGTGCCCAGCATACATACACTCCCATACCCACACAGTGCCCAGCATACACCGTGCCCAACATACATACATACACTTCCATACCCACACAGTGCCCAGCATACATACCCACACAGTGCCCAACATACACACACTCCCATACCCACAGTGCCCTGCATACATACACTCCCATACCCACACAGTGCCCAGCATACACCGTGCCCAACATACACACACTCCCATACCCACACAGTGCCCAGCATACATACCCACACAGTGCCCAATATACACACACTCCCATACCCACAGTGCCCAGCATACATACACTCCCATACCCACACAGTGCCCAGCATACACCGTGCCCAACATACATACACTCCCATACCCACACAGTGCCCAGCATACATACACTCCCATACACATACAGTGCCCAGCATACACTGTGCCCAACATACATACACTCACATACCCACACAGTGCCCAGCATACATACACTCCCATACACACACAGTGCCCAGCATATACAGTGCCGAACATACATACACTCCTGGGTACTGATGCCTCCATACCCCTAACACTGAGTACTGCACTACCTGCCCCTAACCCCCTCCTTGTCCCCAGCACTGTCCCAACTGCTATCTACTTTACCCCCATCACTGCCCCCAGTATTGCCTTCTCCCAACCCCCTTCTTTCCCCCAGTATTGCCCAAACTTCTATATACCCTTAGCCCCAGCAGTGCCCCCCTGCCTGCCCTCACCCCTTAGAATATGTGTTGGGACCCGAAATTGTGGAGTAGGACCCCAATCTTTTAAAGAGAGGGGTCCCTGGGACCCACAATTTCTTTTGCTCTGCGCGATCACTGACACCGGAGCACCCTTTACTACACACACAGCAGCATTCCTTACTACACACACAGCAGCACTCCTTACTACACACACACAGCAGCACTCCTTACTACACACACACAGCACTCCTTACTACACACACAGCAGCACTCCTTACTACACACACAGCAGCGCTCCTTACTACACACACAGCAGCGCTCCTTACTACACACACAGCAGCGCTCCTTACTACACACACAGCAGCACTCCTTACTACACACACAGCAGCGCTCCTTACTACACACACAGCAGCACTCCTTACTACACACACAGCAGCACTCCTTACTACACACACAGCAGCGCTCCTTACTACACACACAGCAGCACTCCTTACTACACACACAGCAGCGCTCCTTACTACACACACAGCAGCACTCCTTACTACACACACAGCAGCACTCCTTACTACACACACAGCAGCACCCCTTACTACACACACACCGGAGCACCTTTTACTACAAACCTACAGCAGCACCCTTTACTACACACACACAGCAGCACCCTTTACTACACACACAGCAGCACTCCTTACTACACACACAGCAGCACCCCTTACTACACACACACCGGAGCACCCTTTACTACACACACAGCAGCACTCCTTACTACACACACAGCAGCACTCCTTACTACACACACAGCAGCACTCCTTACTACACACACAGCAGCGCTCCTTACTACACACACAGCAGCGCTCCTTACTACACACACAGCAGCGCTCCTTACTACACACACAGCAGCGCTCCTTACTACACACACAGCAGCACTCCTTACTACACACACAGCAGCACTCCTTACTGCACACACACCGGAGCACCCTTTACTACACACACAGCAGCACTCCTTACTACACACACAGCAGCACTCCTTACTACACACACAGCAGCACTCCTTACTACACACACAGCAGCACTCCTTACTACACACACAGCAGCACTCCTTACTATACACACAGCAGTGCTCCTTACTACACACACACACCGGAGCACCCTTCACTACAAACCTACAGCAGCGCTCCTTACTACACACACAGCAGCGCTCCTTACTACACACACAGCAGCACTCCTTACTACACACACAGCAGCGCTCCTTACTACACATACAGCAGCACCCCTTACTACACACACACCGGAGCACCCTTTACTACACACACAGCAGCACTCCTTACTACACACACAGCAGCGCTCCTTACTACACACACAGCAGCACTCCTTACTACACACACAGCAGCACTCCTTACTACACACACAGCAGCACTCCTTACTACACACACAGCAGCACTCCTTACTACACACACAGCAGCGCTCCTTACTACACACACAGCAGCGCTCCTTACTACACACACAGCAGCGCTCCTTACTACACACACAGCAGCGCTCCTTACTACACACACAGCAGCGCTCCTTACTACACACACAGCAGCGCTCCTTACTACACACACAGCAGCACTCCTTACTACACACACAGCAGCACTCCTTACTGCACACACACCGGAGCACCCTTTACTACACACACAGCAGCACTCCTTACTACACACACAGCAGCACTCCTTACTACACACACAGCAGCACTCCTTACTATACACACAGCAGTGCTCCTTACTACACACACACACCGGAGCACCCTTTACTACAAACCTACAGCAGCGCTCCTTACTACACACACAGCAGCGCTCCTTACTACACACACAGCAGCACTCCTTACTACACACACAGCAGCACCCTTTACTACACACACAGCAGCACTCCTTACTACACACACAGCAGCACTCCTTACTACACACACAGCAGCACCCCTTACTACACACACACCGGAGCAGCCTTTACTACACACAGCAGCACTCCTTACTACACACACAGCAGCGCTCCTTACTACACACACAGCAGCACCCCTTACTACACACACACCGGAGCACCCTTTACTACACACACAGCAGCACTCCTTACTACACACACACAGCAGCACTCCTTACTACACACACAGCAGCACTCCTTACTACACACACAGCAGCACTCCTTACTACACACACAGCAGCACTCCTTACTACACACACAGCAGCACTCATTACTACACACACAGTAGCACCCTTTACTATACACACAGCAGCACCCTTTACTACACACACAGCAGCACTCCTTACTACACACACAGCAGCACTCCTTACTACACACAGCAGCACCCCTTACTACACACACAGCAGCACTCCTTACTACACACACAGCCTTACTACACACACAGCAGCACTCCTTACTACACACACAGCAGCACTCCTTACTACACACACAGCAGCACTCCTTACTACACACACAGCAGCACTCCTTACTACACACACAGCAGCACCCCTTACTACACACACAGCAGCACTCCTTACTACACACACAGCAGCACCCCTTACTACACACACAGCAGCGCTCCTTACTACACACACAGCAGCGCTCCTTACTACACACACAGCAGCGCTCCTTACTACACACACAGCAGCGCTCCTTACTACACACACAGCTGCACCCCTTACTACACACACAGCAGCACTCCTTACTACACACACAGCAGCACTCCTTACTACACACACAGCAGCACTCCTTACTACACACACAGCAGCACTCCTTACTACACACACAGCAGCACTCCTTACTACACACACAGCAGCACTCCTTACTACACACACAGCAGCACTCCTTACTACACACACAGCAGCACTCCTTACTACACACACAGCAGCACTCCTTACTACACACACAGTAGCACCCTTTACTATACACACAGCAGCACCCTTTACTACACACACAGCAGCACTCCTTACTACACACACACACACACACACACACACACACACACACGGTAGAGCCCCTTACTACACACACACACACACACACACACACACACCAGCACCCATTAGCTACCCCCACCTAGCACTCTTAAGCCATTCATTGATCAATTTCAATATCCCAGTGACCACTAACACATTCACCTCCCCGCACCACCACATACACACATATACACACACAGTACACACTATACACATTTAAAGTACACACACACACCACCACATATAATTACACTCTCAGTACACACAAACACCCACCACCACATATACACAAACACAGTTCACATTACATACACACAATAAAATACACACAAACTCCCCCACCACAGCATATACACACAGACGCAGTTTGCTTTTAAAATCTGGTATAATCCAATTTATTAGGATATAAAGCATAAAAACTTGATATTATTTATAGTTTATATGGTTTATATAATGCTTATTGGTCCTAATACCAGTATACATAGACAGTGCAATACATGACAAAAACCAAGAAACATTCAAACATTTAAAATGCCATTTTAGTAATGCAGCGGCAAGAAGGAATATTTCTGCTGACCTTTTTGACTGGATAAAAATCTGAATATAGGTAGATGCGCCTTATGCGGTTTACTCTCCTTCAGCGTTTTTGTACCTCTACAAACAGGTAAAAACAGGGGAAATTTACTCCTTACGATGTATACTTGAGGAAAAATAGGGGAAAACAGTGATTTTGGTCCAATAAAATAGGACAGCAGAAATATTCCTTATTGCCACTGCATTATTCAAATAGCATTATAAGGGGTATATTCAATTGGTGTTGAAAACTGCCGTCTGTCGAAAAGACGGCAGTTTCAGACTTTTTAAGGTCGAATCGTGATTCAACGTATTCAGTGGAATTCGACTTGTCGAAAAGCGAGTGGATCGGCGGAATAGCTGCAGACCCACGTGCTTGTGTCGAAAAGTTTGGGTCTCCTTTTCGACCATCTCAGTTCGACTTTAAAGAAAGTGGAATGAGATGGGGAGAGCCGAGCAGCGCTGGAGGACAGCCGCCACTCACAGCAGCGTCCACCTGTCTCGCTTGCTGGAGCCGAGTGGACGCTGCCATGAGCAGCGGCTGTGAGAGAGGGGGAGACCGGGAGCGGCGGCTGTGACGGGGGACGGATCGGCTGCTGTGACAGGGGGGACGGAGCGGCTGCTGTGACAGGGGGGACGGAGCGGCTGCTGTGACAGGGGGGACGGAGCGGCTGCTGTGACAGGGGGACGGAGCGGCTGCTGTGACAGGGGGGACGGAGCGGCTGCTGTGACGGGGGGACGGAGCGGCGGCTGTGAGACAGAGGGGAGAGCCGCGGGCAGACGGGGCAGAGCAGCGCTACAGCAGCTGCTGGAAGGGCTCTCCCCCGTCTGCCCGCAGCTCTCTCCCGTCCCCCAGCCCGCATATCAATTCCACTTTTGTAAAAGTTGAATTGAGATGTCCATTGAATAGGCCAGGTCGGATCCATTCTGACAAATGAATGTCGGAATGGATCCGACTTCAATCGAATATACCCCTAAATGTTTAAATGTTTCTTGTCATGTATTGTTCTGTCTATGTATACTGGTATTAGGACCATCAGCATTATATAAACCATAAAAACGGTAAATATCCTGTTTCTCTAACGTCCTAGTGGATGCTGGGGACTCCGTCAGGACCATGGGGAATAGCGGCTCCGCAGGAGACAGGGCACAAAAGCAAGCTTTTAGGATCACATGGTGTGTACTGGCTCCTCCCCCTATGACCCTCCTCCAAGCCTCAGTTAGGTTTTTGTGCCCGTCCGAGCAGGGTGCAATCTAGGTGGCTCTCTTAAAGAGTTGCTTAGAAAAAGTTTTTAGGTTCTTTATTTTCAGTGAGTCCTGCTGGCAACAGGCTCACTGCATCGAGGGACTTAGGGGAGAGATTTTCAACTCACCTGCGTGCAGGATGGATTGGATTCTTAGGCTACTGGACACCATTAGCTCCAGAGGGAGTCGGAACACAGGTCTCGCCCTGGGGTTCGTCCCGGAGCCGCGCCGCCGACCCCCCTTGCAGATGCTGAAAATTGAAGAGGTCCGGAACCAGGCGGCAGAAGACTTTCAGTCTTCCTCAGGTAGCGCACAGCACTGCAGCTGTGCGCCATTGTCTGTCAGCACACTTCACACAGCGGTCACGGAGGGTGCAGGGCGCGGGGGGGGCGCCCTGGCAGCAATGTAGAATACCTGTATGGCGAAAAATACATCACATATAGCCCTTGAGGCTATATGGATGTATTTAACCCCTGCCAGATATCACAATCTCCGGAGAAGATGCCCGCCGAAAAGGGGGCGGGGCCTATTCTCCTCAGCACACAGCGCCATTTTCCCTCACAGAAAGGCTGTGGGGAAGGCTCCCATGCTCTCCCCTGCACTGCACTACAGAAACAGGGTTAAAACAGAGAGGGGGGGCACTGATTTGGCGATATAAATATATATTAAATGCTATAAGGGAGGAACACTTATATAAAGGTTGTCCCTGTATAATTATAGCATTTTGGTGTGTGCTGGCAAACTCTCCCTCTGTCTCCCCAAAGGGCTAGTGGGTCCTGTCCTCTATCATAGCATTCCCTATGTGTGTGCTGTATGTCGGTACGTGTGTGTCGACATGTATGAGGAAAATGTTGGTGAGGAGGCGGAGCAAATTGCCTGTAATGGTGATGTCACTCTCTAGGGAGTCGACACCGGAATGGATGGCTTACTTATGGAAGTACGTGATCATGTCAACACGCTGCAAGCCGGTTGACGACATGAGACGGCCGGCAAACAAATTAGTACCTGTCCAGGCGTCTCAGACACCGTCAGGGGCTTGTAAAAACGCCCATTTACCTCAGTCGGTCGACAGACCCAGACACGGACACTGATTCAGTGTCGACGGTGAAGAAACAAACGTATTTTCCTTTAGGGCCACACGTTAAGGGCAATGAAGGAGGTGTTACATATTTCTGATACTCCAAGTACCACAAAAAAGGGTATTATGTGTGAGGTGAAAAAACTACCTGTAGTTTTTCCTGAATCAGATAAATTAAATGAAGTGTGTGATGATGCGTGGGTTTTCCCCGATAGAAAATTATTGGCGGTATACCCTTTCCCGCCAGAAGTTAAGGCGCGTTGGGAAACACCCCTCAGGGTGGATAAGGCGCTCACACGCTTATCAGAACAAGTGGCGGTACCATCTACAGATAGGGCCGTACTTAAGGAGCCAGCTGATAGGAGGCTGAAAAATATCCTAAAAAGTATACACACACATGCTGGTGTTATACTGCGACCAGCGATCGCCTCAGCCTGGATGTGCAGAGCTGGCGTGGCTTGGTCGGATTCCCTGACTAAAAATATTGATACCCTTGACAGGGACAGTATTTTATTGACTATAGAGCATTTAAAGGATGCATTTCTATATATGCGAGATGCGCAGAGGGATATTTGCACTCTGGCATCAAGAGTAAATGCGATGTCCATATCTGCAAGAAGATGTTTATGGACACGACAGTGGTCAGGTGATGCAGATTCCAAACGGCACAAAGATGTATTGCCGTATAAAGGGGAGGAGTTATTTGGGGTCGGTCCATGGGACCTGGTGGCCACGGTAACTGCTGGAAAATCCACCGTTTTTTACCCTAAGTCACATCTCTGCAGAAAAAGACACCGTCTTTTCAGCCTCAGTCTTTCGTCCCTATAAGAGTCATATCTGCCCAGGGATAGAGGAAAGGGAAGAAGACTGCAGCAGGCAGCCCATTCCCAGGAACAGAAGCTCTCCACCGCTTCTACTAAGTTCTCAGCATGACGCTGGGACCGTACAGGACCCCTGGATCCTACAAGTAGTATCCAAGGGGTACAGATTGGAATGTCGAGGCGTTTCCCCCCTCGCAGGTTCCTGTAATCTGCTGTACCAAGGTCTCCCTCCGACAGGGAGGCAGTATTGAAAAAAATTCACAAGCTGTATTCCCAGCAGGTGATAATAAAATTACCCCTCCTACAACAAGGAAAGGGGTATTGTTCCACACTATATGGTGGTACTGAAGCCAGAAGGCTAGGTGAGACCGATTCTAAATCTGAAAAATTTGAACACTTACAAGGGTTCAAATCCAGATGGAGTCACTCAGAGCAGTGATAGCGAACCGGGAACAAGGGGACTATATGGTGCCCCGGGACATCAGGGATGCTTACCTCCATGTCCCAAAATTTGCTTTTCTCACCAAGGGTACCTCAGGTTCGTGGTACAGAACTGTCACTATCAGTTTCAGACGATGCCGTTGGATTGTCCAAGGCACCCCGGGTCCTTACCAAGGTAATGACCGAAATGAGGATTCGTCTTCAAAGAAAATGGACGACCTCCTGATAAGAACAAGGTCCAGAGAAGGTCGGAGTAGCACTATCTCAAGTAGTTCTACGACAGCACGGGTGGATTCTAAATATTCCAAAACCGCAGTTGTTCCGACGACACGTCTGCTGGTCCTAGGGTTGATTCTGGACACAGTCCAGGAAAAGGTGTTTCTCCCAGAGGAGAAAGCCAGGGAGTTATCCGAGCTAATCGGGATCCTCCTAAAACCAGGAAAAGTGTCAGTGCATCATTGCACAAGAGTCCTGGTAAAAATGGTGGCTTATTACGAAGCGCTTCCATTCGGCAGATTTCACGCAAGAACTCTTCAGTGGGATCTGCTGGACAAATGGTCCGGATCGCATCTTCAGATGCATCAGCGGATAACCCTATATCCAAGGACAAGGGTGTCTCTCCTGTGGTGATTACAGAGTGCTCATCTTCTAGAGGGCCGCAGATTCGGCATTCAGGATTGGATGCTGGTAACCACGGAGGCCAGCCTGAGAGGCTGGGGAGCAGTCACACAGGGAAAAAATTTCCAGGGAGTGTGGTCAAGCCTGGAGACTTCTCTCCACATAAATATACTGGAGCTAAGGGCAATTTACAAGGCTCTAAGCTTAGCAAGACCTCTGCTTCAAGGGCAGCCGGTGTTGATCCAGTCGGACAACATCACAGCAGTCGCCCACATAAACAGGCAGGGCGGCACAAGAAGCAGGAGGGCAATGGTGGAAGCTGCAAGGATTCTTCGCTGGGCGGAAAATCATGTGATAGCACTGTCAGCAGTGTTCATTCCGGGAGTGGACGACTGGGAAGCAGACTTCCTCAGCAGGCACGACCTCCACCCGGGAGAGTGGGAACTTCATCGGGAAGTTTTCCGCATGATTGTGAACCGTTGGGAAAGACCAAAGGTGGACATGATGGCGTTCCGCCCGAACAAAAAACGGGACAGGTATTGCGCCAGGTCACGAGACCTTCAGGCGATAGCTGTGGACGTCCTGGTAACACCGTGGGTGTAACAGTCGGTGTATATGTTCCCTCCTCTGTTTCTCATAAGGTATTGAGAATTATAAGACGTAGAGGAGTAAGAACTATACTCGTGGCTCCGGATTGGCCAAGAGGGACTTGGTACCCGGAACTTCAAGAGATGCTCACAGAGGACTAATGGCCTCGGGAGCTAAGATGGGATTTGCTTTCAGCAAGAACCATGTCTGTTCCAAGAGGAACCGTGGCATCTGCCTCTAAGAAAGGACCTGCTCCAGCAGGGACCTTGTCTGTTCCAAGACTTACCGCGACTGCGTTTGACGGCATGGCGGTTGAACGCCGGATCCTAAGGGAAAAGGCATTCCGGAAGAGGTCATACCTACCCTGGTCAAAGCCAGGAAGGAGGTGACCGTACAACGTTATCACCACATGTGGTGAAAATATGTTGCGTGGGTGAGGCCAGGAAGGCCCCACGAAAAAAATTTCAACTAGGTCGATTTCTGCACTTCCTGAAAACAGGAGTGTCTATGAGCCTCAAATGGGGTCCATTAAGGTTCAAGTTTCGGCCCTGTAGATTTTCTTCCAGAAAAAATTGGCTTCAATTCCTGAAGTCCAGACGTTTGTCAAGGGAGTATTGCATATACAGCCCCTTGTGTGCCTCCAGTGGCACCGTGGGATCTCAACGTAGTGTTGGGATTCCTAAAATCATTTTGGTTTGAACCGCTCAAATCTGTGGATTTGAAATATCTCACATGGAAAGTGACCATGTTGTGGCCCTGGCCTCGGCCAGGCGACTGTCAGAATTGGGGGCTTGTCTTAAAAAAGCCCATATTTGTTTTTCCATTCGGACAGGGCAGAACTGCGGACTCGTCCCCAGTTTCTTCCTAAGGTGGTGTCAGCGTTTCACCTGAAACAACATATTGTGGTGCCTGCGGCTACTAGGGACTTGGAGGACTCCAAGTTGCTAGACGTTGTCGGGGCCCTAAAAATATATAGATATATATATATATATTTCCGGGACGGCTGGAGTCAGAAAGTCTGACTTGCTGTTTATATTGTAGGCACCCAAAAAGCTGGGTGCTCCTGCTTCTAAGCAGACTATTGCTTGTTGGATTTGTAGTACAATTCAGCTTGCACATTCTGTGGCAGGCCTGCCACAGCCAAAATCTGTAAGTGCCCATTCCACAAGGAAGGTGGGCTCATCTTGGGCGGATGCCCGAGGGGGTCTCGGCTTTAAAATTTTGCCGAGCAGCTACGTGGTCAGGGGGGGAACACGTTTGTAAAATTCTACAAATTTGATACCCTGGCTGAGGAGGACCTGGAGTTCTCTCATTCGGTGCTGCAGAGTCATCCACACTCTCCCGCCCGTTTGGGAGCTTTGGTATAATCCCCATGGTCCTGACGGAGTCCCCAGCATCCACTAGGACGTTAGAGAAAATAAGATTTTACTTACCGATAAATCTATTTCTCGTAGTCCGTAGTGGATGCTGGGCGCCCATCCCAAGTGCGGATTGTCTGCATTACTTGTACATAGTTATTGTTACAAAAATCGGGTTATTATTGTTGTGAGCCATCTTTTTTTAGAGGCTACTTCATTGTTATCATACTGTTAACTGGGTTCAGATCACAAGTTGTACGGTGTGATTGGTGTGGCTGGTATGAGTCTTACCCGGGATTCAAGATCCTTCCTTATTGTGTACGCTCGTCCGGGCACAGTACCTAACTGAGGCTTGGAGGAGGGTCATAGGGGGAGGAGCCAGTACACACCATGTGATCCTAAAAGCTTGCTTTTGTGCCCTGTCTCCTGCGGAGCCGCTATTCCCCATGGTCCTGACGGAGTCCCCAGCATCCACTACGGACTACGAGAAATAGATTTATCGGTAAGTAAAATCTTATTTTTTATGCTTTGTATCCTAATATTGGATTACATCAGAATGTAAAATGAAACTGCGTATGTGATATTATTTGTGTAGAAGTGAGCGATGGCGGTTAAGGTGCGTACACACGGTGAGATTCTCGCTATGCGACAGGGGCTAAGACGGCATTGCAGGCGTATAATGACTGTGCTAGCGATACTGACTATGTGCAAAGTGTCAATTTTGACGATCTTTTCTACGAGATGACTTGCCTGCACAGTCTATACGTGCGATGCCGTCCACGCGGGACTGCACATCGGCATCGCAATTGCAAGGTGACTTTCACCGTGCGATTTGCTCTAACTTTACTTACGATTTTGACTATATAGTCAAATTCGTAAGAAAATATCTCACCGTGTGTACACACCATTATATGCGCTAAGCATCCAATTTCTATGGGCTACTGGAACCCCTTCCCTCCTCAGCTGCTACTCATATAACAAACAGGTGCTAGCGCAGCCCTCCCAAACATAGCATATACACACATACCCCCAACACCACATATATATATACACACACACACACACCACCACATATACACATTACACACACATAAAGTAACCCCACACCCCCACATATAGTACGTACGTACTTACACACACACACACACACACACACACACACACACACACACACACAGTACACACACATAAAGTACCCCCACATATAGTACGTACGTACACACACACACACACACACACATAAAGTACCCCCACATATAGTACGTACGTACGTACGTACGTGCGTACACACACACACACACTACACACACACATAAAGCACACACACATAAAGCACACACACTACACACACACACGCACACACACACACCACCATATATACACATTACACACACAAAGTATACACACAACATATACACACATAAAGTACACACACACACATCTCCGCCACCACATATACACACAAAGTACACACCCAAAACCACATATACACGCACACACAGAAAGTACACACACACCACCACATATACACGCACACACAGAAAGTACACACACACCACCACATATACACATACAGTACACACTACACACACATTAAACCCCACCCACCACCACATACACACACACACACACACACACACACACACATAAAGTACACCCACCCACCACATATACACACACACACACACACACACACACACACACACACACACATAAAGTACACCCACCCACCACATATACACACACAGTACACACACTCCATCACCACATATACACACACAGTACACACACCCCATCACCACATATACACACACAGTACACACACCCCATCACCACATATACACACACAGTACATACATTACACAAAAAGTACACACACACACAAACTCTACCACCATATATACAAAGTACACACACACACACACACACACACCACCACCACCACACATAGACACACATTACACACAAACACCCCCATATACACAAACACTACCACATATACACCCACAGTACACACAAAGTACACACACACAAGTTTACTACCACATATACACACACAAAGTACACACAAACACCCCCACCACCACATATGCACACACACCCATCATCACATATACACACCCAGTATACACTAAACACACACACACAGTACACACTATACACACACACACACACAGTACACACTACACACACAAATAGTAAACACACATTAATTAAGAGCAATTACTCTTGCTAGGCTTCCTGCAGTCCTGCATCAGCAGCAGCTCCCCGTACAGTCTGGGGGCGGAGCTTAAGGCTGTGAATGAGAGAAGGACCCCCCAGTGAAGCAGTGACTGGAGGAAAGGGAGGGGCGGCCACCACACTGCCTGCACGGCACCGTGGCAACCCAGTGAAAGTGCAGGACGGAGTCGGAGCCGTTGGAGGAGGTAGGGCATGGGAGAGAGGAGGCCGCTGACAGTCCATGATAGGAAAAACATTTTTCTGTCAATGTTGTCAATTTGCTGTGGGCCTATTTTCAATGGGGGGCCTGGAGCTGCAGCTCCATCCGCCCCATTGTTAATCCGGCTCTGGCTACCCCCGCCAGCATATCGCAGCGGTCCCGCTGCGCGTCGATGCTCCCACGCACCAACGGCTGGTATCGGGTGCAGGGCGCAGGTGGGGGGGGGGGGGGGTGCCCTGGGCAGTATGTTTAACTTCAAGAGCCCATATACAATGGGTAGCCACTGTATATGGTCCCCTGCCTGCATATACGGGTTATAATATAACGGGCTACCGTGTGCCGATAAGGGGCGGGCTTAGCCCTCACAGCTAGATACAGCGCCATTTTTCCTCAATGTCCCCGCCAAACAAGTGTATTGCACAAACAAGGGGGGGGGGGGCACATACTGTTAGTGTTATGTAGGAATGTATAACAATTTGGAAATGGGCATGTACTTATGGTTGTGTATACACTCTGTGTGCTCCCTGTCAGATATACACTTGTGTCGACATGTGTGAATGTTCTGTCACAAATGCCTCTGGGGTTCATTGTCGGCATCGCCAACGCCTGTTTGGTACTTGTTACTGTAGATACTGAGTCAACAGATCGGTTGTGTTATACTTGTTCATAGTAACACGGTATGGGAGACACAGTAGTATGTGGGTGACCCTGTCGGCACCAACTGTTATTACCGGGTGTAAATTGACATGCTGTAACTAACTTATACCTGTGTGTGTGTATATATATATATATATATATATATATATATAGGTATTTAATATGATTTGCTTCCATGAGCCTGTACCTCGAGCACAGACATTGTAGTATTTGTGGGGGAGTGTTGTTAAAATGATAAATGTATATTTCCCTTGGACCCCTCGGGGTCACAAGAATGTTATTTTGCCTGGTTCCTACTCCCTGCTGTCGACGAATACTAGGTTTTCTGTCGACCATAAGGTTTCCTGTCAGATCCACAACTGGGGCATTCAGTACATGGTCATACACATTCAGAACACATTAATGTCATTTGGGTCCCGAAGGTTCCGGACAATACGCTTATATGTATCTTATATGTGTCACGATCCGGGTACTGAGACTCCATTTTCCCTTCTGGATGCACGTCCTCCATGTGCCTCTGCTGTCACTCCTGTCCCTGTGCGCGTCTGGGCGCATGAAGTTCTGCTGTTGCGGCCTCCGCCGCCATTACTACATGTTTCACAGTACTTAATTCCCCTTCTGTGTGTGTTCATGGGCGCAGCCATGTTAGACTCCAGTCACATGACATTATTCCTCCTATCCACAGTGCTGACAATGCTGGAGCCTTGTCATAATTGCCAGACCAATCCCTGCTATGCAGCAGGTATAAATATCCTGTCCCGGCTCCCAAAAGATGGTCAGTGCTTCAATTGTCTTCAGTGTTTCCAGCCTGCAAGCTTCACTACAGACTCTATCCTGCGATTCCATTCTGCAGTTCAGCCTGACTTCCCTGGTGATTAGACTCTGCAGTGTAACCTGACTCTCCAGTGATTAACCCTCTACAGTCTACTCTGATTCCTGCATTTGAAACTTTGGCTTTTCAGTAACCATCCTTCATTTCTCAGTTACCAGCGCACTCCGTCTTCTTTCCTCATTTACCTACAAACCCCAGTTTCGTTTCTCATCTTCCAGCGAACCCCAGCTTCATTTATTGTTTACAGAACTTTCCTCCATATTCCAGGTTCCTGATCTTAACCAATTGTGCACCTAATTATCACTTGTGACTTTCTATTATTCTTTTGCACATTATTTGACTTTTTATTTAATAAAAGCACTTAAGGCATTTCCAGTTGTCTTGGTCACGCCCTCGGGCATTCATTGCTACTGTCATTACGCATTTCCAGGAGTCCCATAGCTCCTCCTAAATTCTAGTACCCATCAGCCCCTACAACTGAGGCTCCCAGTCACGGTCATCAGCCCTCAGTTGTGACAATATGTATCTATAGGTGGGATATGTGTGTATATGTGTATTACGATATGTGTATTCATCTTATGATTTATAATGAATGCTGCAGTAATAGTATTCTTTCTCATGTGCTGGTCGCTCTGTTGATAAAGCTCTAGGTCGGCCATGACGAGTTGGTCTCCCGTCCTCTCAAGGAGTCCGAATATTTATTCTTTTCCCGTGGCGGATAGAATACTGTGAAAGTCAACTCCTGGTCGACACGGCGTCCTGTCACGGAGGATCGTACACAGGAAGCTAAGTGATATTTTATTTCTATTCTTTGGACTTATTTGCATTACATGCACAGGAGGGAGTGTTTATATTCGGAAGGACATCCGATAGAATTATCCTACAGAGATAGGGGATTTTCCTTATGTTGGGTCTTCTCTGTACATCGCGGCAGGCTGCAGTGTGTATACAGGAGGTGGCCGGGGAAAGGCAGAGGCTAACTCCGAGAGATACTGGAGTTTTTTCCCTGGGACGGTGTGCCGCTGTTTGGGGAGGCCTCAGTTCAGTCAGTCTCAGCGGATACTGCTGATAAATCTAACTTGGTGAGTTAGATTCCCTCACAACGGTTGGTCACGCATTCTGTTGTGGGATGCAGTCACTTTAACTAGTCGATACCGGTATTTTTTCCTTTTCTGTGTAGTTGGAGGGTGAAAGGTAAGTGTTCTGCAGCCTTGGTAGGTTCGCAGAAGCGGATGTTGTGTTCTGTTTCTCAAACATCCACCGCATGGGCTGAGTCTACCCGCCTGGACCCCACTCCGGTGGGGACTCGTCTACTACTTTTCAGTTAGTCCGGGAATAGACCAGAACCCGTGAGTTACTTGTAGAATCCAGAAGGGGACTGTCTGGAGTTACAGTTGTTTTCCCTCACTGTTTTCCTAATAGATCTTACCGTTTCCCCCCTGGAAGGGGAGATAAAATCGCGACGCCATATCAGAGGTGCGTCAGGTTCAGGGCCTTATCCTCCTGTCCCGGTTAAAAAAAAAAAAGTTTACAAGCGTCGTTCTACGCATTCAGATTACCTGAAACGATAGCCAGGATGGTCTTTGCCATTTCACTGGAGTGATGGTAGTGTGATGGTTTTCTTTAAATAGTAAGATCCATTGTTATTCTGTAATGAGATGTTCGCCTGATTGAGGCGAGGTCAAGTAACGAGTGGTGCAAATCGTTATTTCTCTCTGTTCTTCAACACAGGGAAGGGCTGATGTTCCCAACGACGCAGATGTTGGAGGTGGTCAGAGTAGATACTGAACGGTTGAGGTTCTGTGCTTTCCTCTGGTAAGAGGTCTGAGGACTCTAGTCGGATCAGATTTGCAGTACCAATCCATCTGTTGTTCCATTGATGAAGAAGTTGGGTGTGGCCTAAGAGGCCTTTTTCGGTGAGCAGGTCAAATTCCAGAGTGGTTTTCACAGGACCTGTTGGGAATGTGGTCCTGGGCTCACCGGCACATGCACCGGAATATAACTAATGGCCAGGATATCACTCCTGTGAGGTCTCCTCAGTTCTCACTTCCTAGAGGGATGAAGATTCGGGATTCACGATTAGGTCCTGGTGTACATGTGTGCAGATCTCCGAGGCTGGGGAGCAGTCCTTGGATGGGAAATATTTTCAGAGGAAAAGGTCAAGCTGAGAAGCTTGTCTACAATAAGCTTTCTTGAAGTAAGAGCTATATTCAACGAACATATTCTTCATGAGCTGCCGGTGTTAATTCTGTCAGACGACTTGGCAGCAGTGGCGTAAGTAAGCTGCTAGGGCGGAACAAGGAGCGAAGCGACAGTGGCAGAAGCTGAAGTCGTTTTCTGCTGGGTGGTAAGACTGGTAACTGTTTTATTAGCTGTCTTGGTTCCGGACGTAAACGACGGAGAAATAGATTTCCTCTGCGGACGCGCTCTCCATCCGGGAGAAATAGTGTCGTCATAGAGACGTTTTAATGAAGTGACAAGTCTTTGAGGAGGGCCTCAATTGGACATGTTGTCGTCTCGCCTCAACGAGAGACCTCAGGAATATGGTTCCAGGTCAAGGGACACTCAAGCTATAGCAGTGGATGGCCTCGTGACACCTTGGGGGTTTTCAGTCAGTTTATGTGTCCCCTCCGCTTTCACTCTGCTGAAGGTGATGAACGTAAGAAGAACAGATGTTCCGGCGATACCCATTGTTCCGGTATAGCCAAGGAGGGCTTGGTATCCAGTTCTTCAAGATTTATTCATAGAAAATCCCTGTCCTCTTCCTCTACGGGAGGAAACTGTTACAGCAAGATCCGAGTGTGTATTAGGACTTATCGCAGCTGCGTTTGACGTAGTAGCGGTTGAACGCAATATCCTAGTCCGATCTGGTTTTCCCAGTGAGGTCATTTCCACACTTCTTCAGACTAATAAAGAAGTAACGGCGAAGCCTTAACACCATGTTTGGCGTGAATATGTGTCTTGCTGTAAATCTAAGAAGCTTCCTACGGCAGTCTTTCAGCTGAGTCGTTCTTATCCGTTCTTTGCAAGCAGGTGTGGATGCAGTTAGACTCCGTTTCACAATAATTTTGGACTTGTAAATTTTCTTTAAAAAAAAAAGAATTGGCCACTTTTCCGGAAGTTAAGACTTTTGTGAAAGGAGTACCGCACATCCAACCTCCATTTGTGCCCCATTGGCACAATGGGCTTTTGACGTGGTGTTGCGTTTCTTGTGTCTCACTGATTGGAACCTTTTATTAAAGGTTGTGTTAAAATTTTTCTCTTGGAGAGTGGTCATGCTTTTGCTTTGTAGGCGACCGCAAGGTGGTTGTTGGAAGTAGTGGCTTTGTCTTACAAGAGCCCCTGTTTGGTCTTCCAAGTGGATAGAATTGAGAACTCGGATTGTAGTTCTGCCGAAAGGGTTTTGGGGTTTTTCAAAAACCTGCCTTTTTTCGATGCCGGTGGTAAGTTCAGCATTGACTGATTCAATCTTTCTCGATATAGTCAGGGCTGTGAAGATTTATGTCGCCATTTGGGCTCAGTTTGGGGAAACAGAGGCTCTGTTTGTCCGGTATACTCCCAGCGTGCTTGGGGCACCTGTGTCTCTGCAGTCTGTTTCCTGCTGGATCTGTGATACGATTCGGTGTGCTAGTTCTACGGCTGGATTGCCATTACCGAAGTCGGGGGAGACCCATTCTACTAGGAAGATGGGTTATTTTTGGCCAGTTGCCCCAGTTATCTAGGTGGGTTAGCTTTGCCAAGCAGTTACTTGGTCGGGTTTCAAACACCTTTGCTAAGCTCTACAAGTTTGATACCCTGGATGATGGGGACCTCATGTTTGCTCAATCGGTGCTGCAGAGTCGTCCGCACTCTCCCGCCTGTTATGGAGCTTTGGTATTGACCCCATGGTCCTTTTGGAGTCCCCAGCATCCTCTAGGACGTAAGAGAAAATAGGATTTTAATACCTACTGGTAAATCCTTTTCTCCTAGTCCATAGAGGATGCTGGGCGCCCGTCCCAGTGCGTACGGTGTCTGCTGCTATTGTTTTTGGTGGCACTTTGTGGTGTTTCTTCTCTGTCAGGCTGATGTTGTACATGCCATGGCATGTGATTTCTTATTGTTGGTTGGCTAACACACAGGTTGTGTTGCATATTCTCTCAGCATATGGCTGTATGGTTTTCATACCGTGGGCTGGTGTTCTGAAGAAGGCCAGGTCTTGCGGTATGTTCGTGGTGTGAGCTGGTATAACACTGTGTTTAAATTATACATTCTTTCCTCAAAATGTCCGTCTCTCCTGGGCACAGTTTTCTAACTGAGGTCTGGAGGAGGGGCATAGAGGGAGGAGCCAGTTCACACCCAGTTTAAGTCTTTATAGTGTGCCCAAGCTCCTGCGGATCCATCTATACCCCATGGTCCTTTTGGAGTCCCCAGCATCCTCTATGGACTAGGAGAAAAGGATTTACCGGTAGGTATTAAAATCCTATTATTATTATACAGGTGGAGCAGCCTGTGGTGTCCTGTTGTTGTTGTTGTTGCTATTGTTGTTGTTGTTGTTATTGTTATTATTATTATTATTATTATTATTATTTAGAGGGAGCAGCCTGTGGTGTCTTGTTATTATTATTATTATTATTATTATTATAATACAGGGGGAGCAGCCAGTAGTGTCTTGTTGTTGTTGTTGTTGTTGTTGTTATACAGGGGGAGCAGCCTTTGGTGTCCTGTTATTATTATAATACAAGAGTAGCAGCCTGTGGTGTCCTGTTATTATTATAATACAGGAGGGGCAACCTGTGGAATCCAGTTATAATAATAATAATAATAATTATTATTATTATTATTATTATTATTATTATTATTATACAGAGGGAGCAGCAGCCTGTGGTGTCCTGTAATTATTATTAATTTACAAGAGGAGCAGCTTGTGGTGTCCTGTTATTATTATACAGGGTGAGCAGCCTGTGGTGTCCTGTTATTATAATACATGGGAGTAGCCTGTGGTGTCCTATTATTATTATGATTATTATTTTATTATTATTATTATTATTTTTATACTGGGGTGCAGCCTTTCGTGTTGTTGTTGTTGTTGTTGTTATTATTATTATTAATTTTATTATATGAAATTGTGGGGATTGAAGATATTGCTCAATTTCTAGGATATATTAAAGCAGAGACCATAATATCCCTGGCATGTGTAACAGATGATAATTGGAGCAGTATAAAGCAAATGTATATCACACTCCTGGGACTGTCACAGTGACATCATTTATATCTATAGTAATAATACAGGGACATGACTGGGGAGGTGAGGGTGACCTGGGAATGTCATAGTGACCTCACTAATATCTATAGTAATAATACAGGGACATGATTGGGGAGGTGAGGGGATCTGGGAGCGTCACAGTGACATCACTAATATCTATAGTAATAATACAGGGACATGATTGGGGAGGTGAGGGGATCTGGGAGTGTCACAGTGACATCACTTATATCTATAGTAATAATACAGAGACATGACTGGGGAGGTGAGGGGTCTGGGAATGTAACAGTGACCTCACTAATATCTATAGTAATAGTACAGGGACATGATTGGGGAGGTGAGGGGGACCTGGGAGTGTCACAGTGACATCACTTATATCTATAGTAATTATACAGGAACATGACTGGGGAGATGAGGGGTCTGGGAATGTAACAGTGACCTCACTAATATGTATAGTAATAATACAGGGACATGATTGGGGAGGTGAGGGGGACCTGGGAGTGCCACAGTGACAAGAGAAAGAAAGTGGACTTCTTTGTGGGCGCATTTTTGTGAAGAAATAATGAGATATTCTCAAAGAATAAAACTTCAACTTTTATTACAAATGATTTATTCAATCTCCTGAGAACAAATAATGGGGCTGATGTATTAACCTGGAGATGGCATAAGGAAGTGATAAACCAGTGAAAAATTAAAGGTGATACACTCACAAGCCAATCACCTCCTAACTGTTAATTTACATATTGGAACTGATTGGTTGGTGTGTTTATCACCTTGCATTTATCACTGGTTTATCATTTCCTTATAAAGATGAGCGGGTTCGGTTTTACTCGGTTCTCAAAACGCCATTTTATGCCTTCTCCAGGTTAATACATCTGCCACATTGTTTCTTGCCGCCTCCCCCCGTCTGTCTCCTGCTGCCTTTCCCCTGCCTGTCTCCGGCCACCTTTCACCTGCCTGTCTCCAGCCACCTTTCCCCTGCCTGTCTCCTTCAGCCTTTCCCCTGCTTGTCTCCTGCAGCCTTTCCCCTGCCTGTCTCCTGCAACCTTTCCCCTGCTTGTCTCCTGCAGCCTTTCCCCTGCCTGTCTCCTGCAGCCTTTCCCCTGCCTGTCTCCTGCAGCCTTTCCCCTGCCTGTCTCCTGCAGCCTTTCCCATGCCTGTCTCCTGCAGCCTTTCCCCTGCTTGTCTCCTGCAGCCTTTCCCCTCTCTGTCTCCTGCAGGCTTTCCCTTGCCTGTCTCCTGCAGCCTTTCCCCTGCCTGTCTCCTGCCACCTCTGCTACACCATCGGCTGGATCTGTGAAACCTGAGGTCACGGAGACTGTACGCCGCAGCTCCATGAATGAGGCCATGAAAATTCCCTCAGGAGACCCTGTCCCTTCACAACCAATTCTCACCCTTACACCACTTCATGGCTGCAGCCATACTCGTCTGACAACTCAGGACACATAGAGCACATGCTCCGTACGGGTCTTGCACATGACCGGTGTACCGAACATCAGCTCATTGTGACTCCACCCACAATAGCGCTACAATCTAGATCAGGCCCACTATGCAGTACAGCCTTATGGGGCTGGGTCACAGGAACCTTGGAGACACTGACCAGGACTCTATGGCTGTGGGGAAACAGGAGACTTAATGATCACTCTATTCCACATTTACTATGTTACATGTGCAATATGTTTTATGTATTATATTTATTCCAGGAACTCCAGCTGTGAGGAACAGACTCTTTATTACACATCACACGTTCTGTATTCTCTCTGATTCACAAAGGATGGACAAGGACAGGAGTCACAGGACTGAAAAGATAATAAATATCACCCTGGAGATCATCTACCTACTGACTGGGGAGGTGAGTGGATCTGGGAGCGTCTCAGTGACCTTATATCTATAGTAATAATACAGGGACATGACTGGGGAGGTGAGTGGATCTGGGAGCGTCACAGTGACCTTATATCTATAGTAATAATACAGGAACATTACTGGGGAGGTGAGGGGATCTTGGAGCGTCACAGTGATTTATATCTATAGTAATCATACAGGGACATGACTGGGGAGGTGAGGTGATCTGGGAGTGTCACAGTGACATCACTTATATCTATAGTAACAATACAGGAACATGACTGGAGAGGTGAGGGGGACCTGGGAGCATCACAATGACCTTATATGTAGAGTAATAATACAGGGACATGACTGGGGAGGTGAGGGGATCTGGGAGCATCACAGTGACCTAATATCTATAGTAATAATAAAGGGACATGACTGGGGAGGTGAGTGGATCTGGGAGTGTCACAGTGACCTCACTAATATCTACAGTAATAATGCAGGGACATGACTGGGGAGATTAGGGGATCTGGGAGCGTCACAGTGACCTTATATCTATAGTAATCATACATGGACATGACTGGGGAGGTGAGTTTATCTGGGAGTGTCACAGTGACCTCACTAATATCTACAGTAATAATACAGGGACATGACTGGGGAGGTGAGGGGATCTGGGAGTGTCAAAGGGACCTTATATCTATAGTAATAATACAGGGACATAACTGGGGAGATGAGAGGATCTGGGAGCATCACAGTGACCTTATATCTATAGTAATAATACAGGGACATGACTGGGGAGGTGAGAAGATTCGGGAGTGTCACAGTGACATCACTTATATCTATAGTAATAATACAGGGACATGACTGGGGAGGTGATAGGATCTGGGAGCATCACTGTGACCTTATATCTATAGTAATAATACAGGGACATGACTGGGGAGGTGAGGGGATCTGGGAGTGTCACTGTGACATTACTAATATCTATAGTTATAATACAGGGATATGACTGGGGAGATTAGGGAATCGGATCGTAACAGTGAGGTCACATATCTATACTAATAATACAGCGATGTCAGTGGGGAGGTGAGGGGGTCTTAGAGCATCGCAGTGACATCACTTGTATCTATAGTAATAATATAGGGACATGACTGGGGAGGTGACGGGATCTGGGCGCGTCACAGTGACATCACTTATATCTATAGTAATAATACAGGGACATGACTGGGGAGGAAAGGGGATCTGGGAGCGGCGCAGTGATGTCACATATCTATAGTAATAACACAGGGACATGAGAGGGGAGGTGAGGTGATCTGGGCGTGTCTCAGTGACATCACATATCTATAGTTTTATAGGGACATAACTGGGGAGGTATAGGGATCTGGGATTGGCACAGTGAAGTCACATATATCTATAGTAATAATAGAGGGACATGACTGGGGAGTTGAAGGGATCTGGGAGCATCACTTTGATGTCACATATATCTATAGGAATAATACAGGGACATGACTGGGGAGGTGAAGGGATTTGGGAGTGTCACAGTGATGTCACTTTTGTCTATAGTAATAATACAGGGACATGACTGGGGAGGTGAGGGGATTTGGTAGTGTCACAGTGATGTCACTTTTGTCTATAGTAATAATACAGGGACATGAATGGGGAGATGAAGGAATCTTAGGGCTTCATAGTGACGTCACTCATCTCTATAGTAATAATACAGGGACATGACTGTGAAGGTGATAGGATCTGGGAGCGTCACAGTGACCTTATATCTATAGTAACAAGGAAGGTTGGTGATTCCGCACCAGTATTACACAATTACATGTGTTTACAAACATAGAACATAGAAACATAGAATTTGTCGGCAGATAAGAACCACTTGGCCCATCTAGTCTGCCCCTTTTTTTTTTTTTTATATATTATTTTTTTTTTTATCACTAACCTTATTTGTTCCTTATTTCTTTGTAAGGATATCCTTATGTCTATCCCATGCATGTTTAAATTGCTCTACTGTCTTAGCCTCTACCACCTCTGATGGGAGGCTATTCCACTTGTCCACTACCCTTTCTGTGAAATAATTTTTCCGCAAATTTCCCCTGAACCTCCCCCCCTCCAGTCTCAGTGCATGTCCTCGTGTCCTATTGCTTCTCTTCATTTGGAGAATGTTTCCCTCCTGGACTTTGTTAAAACCCTTCATATATTTGAAAGTTTCTATCATGTCCCCCCTTTCTCTTCTCTGCTCCAAACTATACATATTGAGATTTCTTAGTCTTTCTGGGTATGTTTTGTGATGTAGGCCATGCACCATTTTAGTTGCCCTCCTTTGTACAGTTTCTAATGTATTAATATCCTTTTGAAGATATGGCCTCCAGAACTGAATACAGTATTCTAGATGAGGCCGTACCAATGACCTATACAGTGACCAGTATACATTTATACGGAGATAATCTCTTATTGCCATCTGGTGGTGCACCCAGAGTCAGGAAAAAGCTAGAGCAAACATAGAATAAAGAAGACTCTTGTTTGGGTGCACTCTTGTTAAATGTGTATTTGTGAATAATATTAAGACATAAAGTTTTATTATGCTTTATTAAAATATTGTCCGTATCCACTCATTCTCCCCATGAAATTATTGTAAATCACAAGAAGGAGATACCCACAAATGTATTTGTTGGGGAAAAAAAGGTTACAAACGGGGTTAGTATGTCCTGGTTTAGTCTATCCCAATATAGACTGGCATGGAGGTGTAGATATAATCGCCATACACCTGTTCTCATGCCATACCAGTACAAGCAATGGTTGTGTTAATGGGACCAAAATTGGTCATGCAAAAGTAGGTATCAATTACACCGGGAGTGTGTATAGCATATATACTACCTCGTCCTGTCCTCAGCACACAAACCCTAATGGGTGTGCCTGATATGGTTGGAATTAATAATTCCTAATTAATTCTCGCCTGAGAAAATAACCATACATCTGTTCTCATACCGTATCAGTACAGGCAGCGCATATATTGATGAGACCAAAGTTAATCATGTACACATATTCTTGCCTGAAAAAAAATCAGGAAAAATAAATACAGGTGGGAAAGAAGATGTAGTGGTGATACTGCTGTTGGTATTGAGTTTTAAATTGAAACAGCCTCAGATTACTACACTGGGTATTCTCTGAGGGTCACCCCTCAGATACTGACCCAGCCCATCACCGTTTTGCTTCCAAGATCAGACGAGGTTGGGCTCTAGCGGTGAGGTATGATAGTAACCTGTAAATGAGGTGTTCCACTCACCAATGAGAGTGCACCTAATCAGTAGATTAAGGGAGAAGTGTGGATCTGCTGTCTATGTTAGACCTGGGATTGCTCCCAGGAATCATGGATGAGAGTCCACGAAAATAAGGAAAGTAATGAATTCTTTATTAGAAATAAGAAGATAACACAATACACTATTCAGGCATAATTGCACATCTGTATTGTCTATGGTATGTGTTCACGGTGTCTCCGTATGCGTAAATCGTGGAAAATGCCCTATTATGGGAGAAAATTTCATCCACACATTTTCATTTCAATTTGAACAACATATCCAATAGTATCAGAAAGAAAGGTCTCAGATGCAGTGTATGTAAGAATATATGACGGGTGAAGGTAATATAGTAATCAAGTACAGCATACGTGTATCACGGCTGGAGCTATCATCTCCATTCATTGGTTACACCTAGGATAGATATGCTGTCTTAAACATCAATTAGTGTATACGCCACCGAATAATTACAAAAACTGATAGAAAAAATAATATCAAAGGTGATACCGATTACCGCCCAGGTCCCTGGGTCAGTTAAGGGTGATTGGTAGTATTGGTATTCTCCCGTGTAGGATCCAATTGCATACCTTGCTCAGAGTCCTTATTGCATATTTGGATAGGAAAACGCGTTTCACCCGTAACAACGGGCTTGCTCACTTCCAATGCTGAAGTGAGCATTGGAAGTGAGCAAGCCCGTTGTTACGGGTGAAACGCGTTTTCCTATCCAAATATGCAATAAGGACTCTGAGCAAGGCATGCAATAGGATCCTACACGGGAGAATACCAATACTAAGAATCACCCTTAACTGACCCAGGGACCTGGGCGGTAATCGGTATCACCTTTGATATTATTTTTTCTATCAGTTTTTGTAATTATTCGGTGGCGTATACACTAATTGATGTTTAAGACAGCATATCTATCCTAGGTGTAACCAATGAATGGAGATGATAGCTCCAGCCGTGATACACGTATGCTGTACTTGATTACTATATTACCTTCACCCGTCATATATTCTTACATACACTGCATCTGAGACCTTTCTTTCTGATACTATTGGATATGTTGTTCAAATTGAAATGAAGATGTGTGGATGAAATTTTCTCCCATAATAGGGCATTTTCCACGATTTACGCATACGGAGACACCGTGAACACATACCATAGACAATACAGATGTGCAATTATGCCTGAATAGTGTATTGTGTTATCTTCTTATTTCTAATAAAGAATTCATTACTTTCCTTATTTTCGTGGACTCTCATCCATGATTCCTGGGAGCAATCCCAGGTCTAACATAGACAGCAGATCCACACTTCTCCCTTAATCTACTGATTAGGTGCACTCTCATTGGTGAGTGGAACACCTCATTTACAGGTTACTATCATACCTCACCGCTAGAGCCCAACCTCGTCTGATCTTGGAAGCAAAACGGTGATGGGCTGGGTCAGTATCTGAGGGGTGACCCTCAGAGAATACCCAGTGTAGTAATCTGAGGCTGTTTCAATTTAAAACTCAATACCAACAGCAGTATCACCACTACTTCTTCTTTCCCACCTGTATTTATTTTTCCTGATTTTTTTTCAGGCAAGAATATGTGTACATGATTAACTTTGGTCTCATCAATATATGCGCTGCCTGTACTGATACGGTATGAGAACAGATGTATGGTTATTTTCTCAGGCGAGAATTAATTAGGAATTATTAATTCCAACCATATCAGGCACACCCATTAGGGTTTGTGTGCTGAGGACAGGACGAGGTAGTATATATGCTATACACACTCCCGGTGTAATTGATACCTACTTTTGCATGACCAATTTTGGTCCCATTAACACAAGCATTGCTTGTACTGGTATGGCATGAGAACAGGTGTATGGCGATTATATCTACACCTCCATGCCAGTCTATATTGGGATAGACTAAACCAGGACATACTAACCCCGTTTGTAACCTTTTTTTCCCCAACAAATACATTTGTGGGTATCTCCTTCTTGTGATTTACAATAATTTCATGGGGAGAATGAGTGGATACGGACAATATTTTAATAAAGCATAATAAAACTTTATGTCTTAATATTATTCACAAATACACATTTAACAAGAGTGCACCCAAACAAGAGTCTTCTTTATTCTATGTTTGCTCTATCTATAGTAACAATACAGGAACATGACTGAGGAGGTGAGGGGATCTTGAAGCGTCACAGTGACCTTATATCTATAGTAATCATACAGGGACATGACTGGGGAGGTGAGGGGATCTGGGAGTGTCACAGTGACATCACTTATATCTATATTAACAATACAGGAACATGACTGGTGAGGTGAGGGGGACCTGGGAGCATCACAATGACCTTATATCTAGAGTAATAATACAGGTACATGACTGGGGAGGTGAGGGGATCTGGGAGCATCACTGTGACCTAATATCTATAGTAATAATAAAGGGACATGACTGGGGACGTGAGTGGATCTGGGAGTGTCACAGTGACCTCACTAATATCTACAGTAATAATACAGGGACATGACTGGGGAGATGAGGGGATCTGGGAGCGTCACAGTGACCTTATAGATATAGTAATAATACAGGGACATGACTGGGGAGGTGGGGCAGATCTAGGAGCGTCACAGTGATGTCACTTATATCTATGGTAATAATACAGGGACATGACTAATGAGGTGTGTGGCTCTTGAAGCTATACAGTGAAATTACTCTTTTCTATAGTAATAATACAGGGACGTGACTGGGGAGGTGAGGGGATCTGGGAGTGTCACGGTGACATTACTAATATCTATAGTTATAATACAGGGATATGACTGGGGAGGTTAGGGAATCGGATCGTAACAGTGAGGTCACATATCTATACTAATAATACAGCGATGTCAGTGGGGAGGTGAGGGGGTCTTAGAGCATCGCAGTGACATCACTGATATCTATAGTAATAATATAGGGACATGACTGGGGAGGTGAGGGGATTTTGAAGTGTTACTGATAAGTAACTTATATCTATAGTAATAATACAGGGACTTGACTGCGGAGGTGGGGGGATCTGGGAGCATCACAGTGAAATCACTTGTATCTATAGTAATAATATACTGACATGATTGGGGAGGTGACGGGATCTGGGCGCGTCACAGTGACATCACTTATATCTATAGTGATAATACAGGGACATGACTGGGGAGGAAAGGGGATCTGGGAGCGGCGCAGTGATGTCACATATCTATAGTAATAACACAGGGACATGACAGGGGAGGGGAGGTGATCTGGGAGTGTCTCAGTGACATCACATATCTATAGTTTTACAGGGACATAACTGGGGAGGTATAGGGATCTGGGAGCGGCACAGTGAAGTCACATATATCTATAGTAATAATAGAGGGACATGACTGGGGAGTTGAAGGGATCTGGGAGCATCACTTTGATATCACATATATCTATAGGAATAATACAGGGACATGACTGGGGAGGTGAGGGGATTTGGGAGTGTCACAGTGATGTCACTTTTGTCTATAGTAATAATACAGGGACATGACTGGGGAGGTGAGGAGATTTGGGAGTGTCACAGTGATGTCACTTTTGTCTATAGTAATAATATAGGGACATGAATGGGGAGGTGAAGGAATCTTGGGGCTTCATAGTGACGTCACTCATCTCTATAGTAATAATACAGGGACATGACTGTGAAGGTGATAGGATCTGGGAGCGTCACAGAGAAATCACTTATATCTATATCAATAATACAGGGACGTGACTGGGGAATTGAAGGGGGCTGGCAGAGTCACAGTGACGTCACTTATATCTATAGTAATAATACAGGGACATGAGGAGATCTAGGAGCGTCACTGTGATGTCACTTATATCTATAGTAATAATACATGGACATGACTGGTGAGTTTGGGGGATCTGGGAGCATCACAGAAAAATCACTTATATCTATAGTAATAATACAGGGACATGACTGAGGAGGTGAGGGGATCTGGGAGTGTCACAGTGACATCACATATCTATAGTAATAATACAGGGACATGACTGGGGAGGTGAGGGGATCTGGGAGTGTATATATTGATATTTGATGTCTCCACCATTACACAGGATTACACAATAGTGAAGAAGACATCCAATGAGTATGAGACACCCAGCAGCCATCCCCCTGTATCAGGAGGACTGAGTAGAACCCAGAGCCCCTTCACGGTGCCTCCACCTCACTCACTGACACATGAGATACACAATGATCAGAAGATCCTGGAACTCACCAAGAAGATCATTCAGTTGCTGACTGGAGAGGTGACAGCTGGGAATGGGGCATTATACAGTAACACCAGGGAACGTGTCTGGGTGATGACTGGAGAGGTGACTGGCGGGAATGGGGCATTATACAGTAACACCGGGGAATGTGTCTAGGTGATGACTGGAGAGGTGACTGCTCGGAATGGGGCATTATACAGTAACACCGGAGGACGTCTCTGGGTGATGACTGGAGAGGTGACCGCTTGGGAATCGGGCAATATACAGTAACACCAGGGGTTGTGTCTGGGTGATGACTTGAGAGGTGACTGCTGGGAATGGGGCATTATACAGTAACACCGGGGAACGTGTCTGGGTGATGACTGGAGAGGTGACCGCTTGGGAATCGGGCAATATACAGTAACACCAGGGGTTGTGTCTGGGTGATGACTTCGAGAGGTGACTGCTGGGAATGGGGCATTATACAGTAACACCGGGGGACGTGTCTGGGTGATGACTGGAGAGGTGACCGCTTGGGAATGGGGCAATATACAGTAACCCCGGGGGACGTGTCTGGGTGATGACTGGAGAGGTGACCGCTTGGGAATGGGGCAATATACAGTAACACCAGGGGTTGTGTCTGGGTGATGACTGGAGGTGTGACTGCTGGGAATGGGGCATTATACAGTGACACTGGGGGACTTGTCTGGGTGATGCCTGAATAGGTGACTGCTGGGAATGGGGCATTATACAGTAACACCAGGGGACGTGTCTGGGTGATGACTGAAGAGGTGACTGCTGGGAATGGGGCATTATACAGTAACACCAGGGAACGTGTCTGGGTGATGACTGGAGAGGTGACCGCTTGGGAATGGGGCAATATACAGTAACACCGGGGAACGTGTCTGGGTGATGACTGGAGAGGTGACTGCTGGGAATGGGGCATCATACAGTAACACCGGGGGACGTGTCTGGGTGATTACTGGAGAGGTGACCGCTTGGGAATGGGGCAATATACAGTAACACCAGGGGTTGTGTCTGGGTGATGACTGGAGAGGTGACTGCTGGGAATGGGGCATTATACAGTAAAACCGGGGGACGTGTCTGGGTGATGACTGGAGAGGTGACCGCTTGGGAATGGGGCAATATACAGTAACCCCGGTGGACGTGTCTGGGTGATGACTGGAGAGGTGACCGCTTGGGAATGGGGCAATATACAGTAACCCCGGGGGACGTGTCTGGGTGATGACTGGAGAGGTGACCGCTTGGGAATGGGGCAATATACAGTAACACCAGGGGTTGTGTCTGGGTGATGACTGGAGAGGTGACTGCTGGGAATGGGGCATTATACAGTGACACTGGGGGACTTGTCTGGGTGATGCCTGAATAGGTGTCTGCTGGGAATGGGGCATTATACAGTAACACCAGGGGACGTGTCTGGGTGATGACTGAAGAGGTGACTGCTGGGAATGGGGCATTATACAGTAACACCAGGGAACGTGTCTGGGTGATGACTGGAGAGGTGACCGCTTGGGAATGGGGCAATATACAGTAACACCGGGGAACGTGTCTGGGTGATGACTGGAGAGGTGACTGCTGGGAATGGGGCATTATACAGTAACACCGGGGGACGTGTCTGGGTGATTACTGGAGAGGTGACCGCTTGGGAATGGGGCAATATACAGTAACACCAGGGGTTGTGTCTGGGTGATGACTGGAGAGGTGACTGCTGGGAATGGGGCATTATACAGTAAAACCGGGGGACGTGTCTGGGTGATGACTGGAGAGGTGACCGCTTGGGAATGGGGCAATATACAGTAACCCCGGTGGACGTGTCTGGGTGATGACTGGAGAGGTGACCGCTTGGGAATGGGGCAATATACAGTAACACCAGGGAACGTGTCTGCATAATGTGTAGAGCAGCTGTGTGTGTCATTATATTTGTATTGTTTAATCTATTAGTGAGATCAACAATTTTCTCTAACGTCCTAAGTGGTTGCTGGGACTCCGTAAGGACCATGGGGAATAGCGGCTCCGCAGGAGACAGGGCACAAAATAAAAGCTTGAGTATCAGGTGGTGTTAACTGGCTCCTCCCCCTATGACCCTCCTCCAAGCCAGTTAGATTTTTGTGCCCGGCCGAGAAGGGTGCAATCTAGGTGGCTCTCCTGAGCTGCTTAGAATAAAAGTTTAGTTAGGTTTTTTTATTTTCAGTGAGTCCTGCTGGCAACAGGCTCACTGCACCGTGGGACTAAGGGGAGAAGAAGCGAACTCACCTGAGTGCAGAGTGGATTGGGCTTCTTAGGCTACTGGACGTTAGCTCCAGAGGGACGATCACAGGTTCAGCCTGGATGGGTCACCGGAGCCGCGCCGCCGTCCCCCTTACAGATCCAGAAGAGACGAAGAGGTCCGGTGAAAGCGGCGGCAGAAGACATCCTGTCTTCAAGACTAAGGTAGCGCACAGCACTGCAGCTGTGCGCCATTGCTCTCAGCACACTTCACACTCCGGTCACTGAGGGTGCAGGGCGCTGGGGGGGGAGCGCCCTGAGACGCAATATAACTCAGATACCTTAGCTGGCTAAAGGAATACATCACATATAGCTCCAGGGCTATATGGATGTATTTTTTCCCCTGTCATTTTACACAGAAAAAGCGGGAGAGAAGGACGTTGTGAAGGGGCGGGGCCTATCTCCTCAGCACACTGGCGCCATTTTTCCCTCACAGCTCCGCTGGAAGGACGGCTCCCTGACTCTCCCCTGCAGTCCTGCTTCTGATTCAGGGTAAAAAAGAGAAGGGGGGGCATTTTGGCAGCAGATAATAACAAAACAGCAGCTAGAAGGGATTAACACTTATATAAGGTTATCCCTGTATATATATAGCGCTGGGTGTGTGCTGGCAGACTCTCCCTCTGTCTCTCCAAAGGGCTAAGTGGGGTCCTGTCCTCTATCAGAGCATTCCCGGTGTGTGTGCTGTGTGTCGGTACGCGTGTGTCGACATGTATGAGGAGGAAAATGAGGTGGAGGCGGAGCAGTTGCCTGTGTTAGTGATGTCACCCCCTAGGGAGTCGACACCTGACTGGATGATTGTGTTTAAGCAATTAAGTGATAATGTCAGCAATTTGCAAAAAACTGTTGACGACATGAGAAAGCCGGCAAATCAATTAGTGCCTGTTCAGGCGTCTCAGACACCGTCAGGGCCCCTAAAACGGCCGCTACCTCAGTGGGTCGACACGGATCCAGATACAGATACTGAGTCTAGTGTCGACGGTGACGAGACAAACGTAATGTCCAGTAGGGCCACACGTTACATGATCACGGCAATGAAAGAGGCATTGAACCTTTCTGACACTACAAGTACCACAAAGGCGGGTATTATGTGGGGTGTGAAAAAACTGCCAATAGTTTTTCCTGAGTCTGATGAAATAAATGAGGTGTGTGATAAAGCGTGGGTTTCCCCCGATAAAAAACAGCTAATTTCTAATAAATTATTAGCACTATACCCTTTCCCGCCAGAGGTTAGGGCGCGGTGGGAAACACCCCCTAGGGTAGATAAGGCGCTCACACGTTTATCTAAACAAGTAGCGTTACCGTACCCTGATACGGCCACCCTCAAAGAACCAGCTGATAGGAGGCTGGAAAATATCCTGAAAAGTATATACACACATACTGGTGTTATACTGCGACCAGCGATCGCCTCAGCCTGGATGTGCAGTGCTGGAGTCGCATGGGCGGATTCCCTGACTGAGAATATTGATACCCTGGATAGGGACAATATTTTGTTAACTATAGAACATTTAAAGGATGCATTGCTATATATGCGTGATGCGCAGAGGGATATTTGTACCCTGGCAACAAGAGTAAGCGCAATGTCCATCTCTGCCAGAAGAGCATTATGGACCCGACAGTGGTCAGGGGACGCAGATTCCAAACGGCACATGGAAGTATTGCCGTATAAGGGGGAGGAGTTATTTGGGGCTGGTCTAACAGACCTGGTGGCCACGGCAACGGCTGGAAAATCCACCTTTTTACCCCAGGTTACTTCACATCAGCAGAAAAAGACACAGTCTTTTCAAACTCAGTCCTTTCGTTCCCATAAGTACAAGCGAGCAAAAGGCCACTCTTTTCTGCCCAAGGGCAGAGGAAGAGGAAAAAGACTGCACCATGCAGCCGCTTCCCAGGAGCAGAAGCCCTCCCCTGCTTCTGCCAAGTCTTCAGCATGACGCTGGGGCTTTACAAGCAGACTCGGACACGGTGGGGGCCCGTCTCAAGAATTTCAACGCGCAGTGGGCTCACTCGCAAGTGGATCCCTGGATTCTACAGGTAGTATCACAGGGGTACAAACTGGAATTCGAGGCGTTTCCTCCTCATCGGTTCCTGAAGTCTGCTTTACCAAAGTCTCCCTCCGACAGGGAGGCAGTTCTGGAAGCCATTCACAAGCTGTACTCCCAGCAGGTGATAATCAAGGTACCCCTCTTACAACAGGGGAAGGGGTATTATTTCACACTATTTGTGGTACCGAAGCCGGACGGCTCGGTGAGACCAATCTTAAATCTAAAATCTTTGAACACTTACATAAAAAGGTTCAAATTCAAGATGGAGTCACTCAGAGCGGTGATAGCGAACCTGGAAGAGGGGGACTATATGGTGTCGCTGGACATCAAAGATGCTTATCTCCACGTCCCAATATACCCTTCTCACCAAGGGTGCCTCAGGTTTGTAGTACAAAACTGTCATTATCAGTTTCAGACGCTGCCGTTTGGATTGTCCACGGCGCCTCGGGTCTTTACCAAGGTAATGGCCGAAATGATGATTCTTCTACGAAGAAAAGGCATCTTAATTATCCCTTACTTGGACGATCTCCTGATAAGGGCAAGAACCAAGGAACAGTTAGAAGTCGGAGTGGCACTATCTCAGGTAGTGCTAAGTCAGCACGGAAGGATTCTAAATATCCCAAAATCGCAGCTGATTCCAACGACACGTCTACTGTTCTTAGGAATGATTCTGGACACAGTCCAGAAGAAGGTGTTTCTCCCGGAGGAGAAGGCCAGGGAGTTATCCGAGCTAGTCAGGAACCTCCTAAAACCAGGACAGGTCTCAGTGCATCAGTGCACGAGGGTCCTGGGAAAAATGGTGGCTTCTTACGAAGCGATTCCATTCGGAAGATTCCATGCAAGAACGTTTCAGTGGGATCTACTGGGAAAATGGTCCGGATCGCATCTTCAGATGCATCAACGGATAACCCTGTCGCCAAGGACAAGGGTGTCTCTACTGTGGTGGCTTCAGAGTGCTCATCTACTAGAGGGCCGCAGATTTGGCATTCAGGATTGGATCCTGGTAACCACGGATGCCAGCCTGAGAGGCTGGGGAGCAGTCACACAGGGAAGGAATTTTCAGGGCTTGTGGTCAAGCATGGAAACATCTCTTCATATAAACATTCTGGAACTAAGGGCCATTTACAATGCCTTAATTCAAGCAAAACCTCTGCTTCAGGGTCAGGCGGTGTTGATCCAATCGGACAACATCACGTCAGTCGCCCACGTAAACAGACAGGGCGGCACGAGAAGCAGGAGGGCAATGGCAGAAACTGCAAGGATTCTTCGCTGGGCGGAAAATCATGTGATAGCACTGTCAGCAGTGTTCATTCCGGGAGTGGACAACTGGGAAGCAGACTTCCTCAGCAGACACGACCTTCACCCGGGAGAGTGGGGACTTCACCCAGAAGTCTTCCACCAAATTGTAAACCGTTGGGAAAAACGAAAGGTGGACATGATGGCGTCACGTCTAAATAAAAAACTGGACAGATATTGCGCCAGGTCAAGGGACCCTCAGGCAATAGCAGTGGACGCTCTGGTAACGCCGTGGGTGTACCAGTCAGTGTATGTGTTCCCTCCTCTGCCCCTCATACCAAAAGTATTGAGAATCATAAGAAGGAGAGGAGTAAGAACTATACTCGTGGTTCCGGATTGGCCAAGACGGTCTTGGTACCTGGAACTTCAAGAGATGCTCACGGACGAACCGTGGCCTCTGCCTCTAAGAAAGGACCTGCTACTGCAGGGGCCTTGTCTGTTCCAAGACTTACCGCGGCTGCGTTTGACGGCATGGCGGTTGAACGCCGGATCCTAAAGGACAAGGGCATTCCAGAAGAAGTCATCCCTACTCTGGTAAAAGCCAGAAAGGAAGTAACCGCAAAACATTATCACCGCATTTGGCGTAAATATGTTGCGTGGTGTGAGGCCAAGAAGGCCCCTACAGAGGAATTTCAACTGGGTCGTTTCTTGCATTTCCTGCAAACAGGACTGTCTATGGGCCTAAAATTAGGGTCCATTAAGGTTCAAATTTCGGCCTTGTCGATATTCTTCCAGAAAGAACTGGCTTCAGTACCTGAAGTTCAGACATTTGTGAAAGGGGTGCTGCACATACAGCCTCCTTTTGTGCCTCCAGTGGCACCTTGGGATCTCAATGTTGTGTTGAGATTTCTAAAATCACATTGGTTTGAACCATTGTCTACGGTAGATTTAAAATATCTCACGTGGAAGGTGTCGATGCTGTTGGCCTTGGCTTCAGCCAGGCGTGTGTCAGAATTGGCGGCTTTATCATGTAAAAGCCCTTACCTAATTTTTCATTCTGACAGGGCGGAATTGAGGACTCGTCCTCAATTTCTACCTAAGGTGGTTTCTGCATTTCACATGAACCAACCTATTGTGGTACCTGCGGCTACTAGGGACTAAGAGGACTCTAAGTTGCTGGACGTGGTCAGGGCCTTGAAAATATATGTTTCCAGGACGGCTGGAGTCAGGAAATCTGACTCGCTGTTTATCCTGTATGCACCCAACAAGCTGGGTGCTCCTGCTTCAAAGCAGACGATTGCTCGTTGGATTTGTAGTACAATTCAGCTTGCACATTCCGTGGCAGGATTGCCACAGCCAAAATCAGTAAAAGCCCATTCCACAAGGAAAGTGGGCTCATCTTGGGCGGCTGCCCGAGGGGTCTCGGCTTTACAACTTTGCAGAGCAGCTACTTGGTCAGGGGCAAACACGTTTGCAAAATTCTACAAATTTGATACCCTGGCTGAGGAGGACCTGGAGTTCTCTCACTCGGTGCTGCAGAGTCATCCGCACTCTCCCGCCCGTTTGGGAGCTTTGGTATAATCCCCATGGTCCTTACGGAGTCCCAGCATCCACTTAGGACGTTAGAGAAAATAAGATTTTAATTACCGATAAATCTATTTCTCATAGTCCGTAGTGGATGCTGGGCGCCCATCCCTAGTGCGGATTGTCTGCAATACTTGTATATAGTTATTGTTACAAAAAAATTCGGGTTATTATTGTTGAGCCATCTTTTCAGAGGCTCCTTTGCATTTATCATACTGTTAACTGGGTTCAGATCACGAGTTGTACGGTGTGATTGGTGTGGCTGGTATGAGTCTTACCCGGGATTCAATATCCTTCCTTATTATGTACGCTCGTCCGGGCACAGTATCCTAACTGGCTTGGAGGAGGGTCATAGGGGGAGGGGCCAGTGCACACCACCTGATACTCAAGCTTTTATTTTGTGCCCTGTCTCCTGCGGAGCCGCTATTCCCCATGGTCCTTACGGAGTCCCAGCATCCACTACGGACTATGAGAAATAGATTTATCGGTAAGTAAAATCTTATTATTACAGTCTTCTTTTATTGGTGGTTTATATAGGGTGAAGCCCAATTAAATAATATTAAAGTCAAAGATACAGAGGGAGAAGAAGAGACGTATGTGACTGATATGAACGCAGAAGATATAGAGGGAGAAGAAGAGACGTATGTAACTGATATGAAGGCAGAAGATATAGAGGGAGAAGAAGAGACTTATGTGACTGATATGAAGGCAGAAGATATAGAGGAAGGAGAAGAGACGTATGTGACTGATATGAAGGCAGAAGATCTAGAGGGAGAAGAAGAGACGTATGTCACTGGTATGAAGGCAGAAGATATAGAGGGAGAAGAAGAGACGTATGTGACTGATATAAAGGCAGAAGATATAGAGGGAGAAGAAGAGACGTATGTGAGGGGTGATCAGCAGTGTAAGGAGGAGGAGATCCCTACAGATATCAGCACAGGTGAGTAATAAACACTTATTACAGAAGTCACATATTCTCCTTGCTCAGTCACTACATCAATCTCTTATCCTACACCCTCCTCTATCAGTACAAATTAGGGAACTGTATTTGCCCAGTGGGGGAGTCAGGAGCCATCAGCCCCTATTATACTCCTGCTCTCCCCCTCACATCATGTCACTGTGTTACCAGCCCAGAGATCTAACCAGTCTCCTCCCCACAGTCTCTGGTGTATTTCATACATCAAGAGCCATCAGCCCCTATTATACTCCTGCTCTCCCCTCACATCATGTCATGTGTGTTACCAGCCCAGAGATCTGACGAGTCTCCTCCCCACACTCTCTGGTGTATCTCATACATCAGGAGCCATCAGCCTCTTTTATACTCCTGCTCTCCCCCTTACATCATGTCACTCTGTTACCAGCCCAGAGATGTGACCAGTCTTCTCCCCACACTCTCTGGTGTATCTCATACATCAGGAGCCATCAGCCCCTATTATAGTCCCGCTCTCCTCCTCACATCATGTCACTGTGTGTTACCAGCCTAGAGATCTGACCAGTCTCCTCCCTACACTCTCTGGTGTATCTCATACATCAAGAGACATCAGACCCTATTATACTCCTGCTCTCCCCCTCACATCATGTCACTGTGTTACGAGCCCAGATATCTTACCAGTCACCTCCCCACAATCTCTGGTGTATCGCATACATAGCACAGGATATAAAGATAAAAATAAAAAGTCTCGGTGGAGTGGAGTGGGCAAAAGCCAGATTGTAGTGGATCAAGGATGGAGTTGTCAGAGAGGTAGCTTGTGAGATGGCTGTAGACCAGTCATTCAAGTAGTTTGGAGGCGATTGGGAGAAGAGAGATGGGTCGGTAGCTAGTGAGTGATGAAGGGTTGAGGTTGTTTTTTTCGAGACTAGAGGACACCAGAGCATATTTGAATGGTGAGGGAAAGATGTCGGTAGAGAGCGATAGGTTATAGAGGTGAGCAAGGTGGGAGCAGGCAGTGGGGAGAGGGAGCGGAGAAGACGGGAAGGGAGGGGTTCCAAGGGGCAGGTTGAGGGGGGATAAGATGAGGGAGTGGACTTCCTTGTCTTAGGTGGGACGGAAGCAGGACAGGGTGGGATAGATGGAGGGGAGGGATGATGGGGGCAGCAGAGGGTTGACGGGAGTAGATGTCATTTTGGATAGCCACAATTTTGGAGATGAAGATGGAGGCAAAGTCAGTGACAGTGAGGCAGGAGGAGGGGGGTCGGAGGAAAATTTTTAAAGTTTTAAAGAGTCGGCGTGGACTGGAGGACTGAGAAGCGATGAGTGTTTGGCGAGAGAAAGAGCAGAGCTGTAGGAGGAGAGAATAAACTTGAAATGGAGGAAGTCCGCCAGAGAGTGAGATCTCCTCCAGGAGCGTTCTGTGGAGTGTGAACATTTTTGTAGTAATCATGTTAGTTTGGTGTGCCAGGGTTGGGACAGAAGGTGGCTACCTGGTTGGGACAGGTCATGGTGGAAAGAGGAGAGAGGAAAGTCTCGAGGGAGGACAGGGTAGCGGGGTTGAAAGACCCGAGATTGCGTCTGGTGATGTTGGGTCTGGGCGTTGAGAGGAGAGGGGAAGATGAGAGGGTGAAAGTAGATGGTGGTCAGAGAGAATGAAGGAAGAGTTAGGGAAATCAGAGATCAGATCGGTGGGTGAAGACATGGTCGAGGGAGTTGCCGAGATTGTGAGTAGGGGTGGAGGACCATTGAGAAAATCCAAAGGTGGTGGAAAGGGCAAGAAGATTAGTGGAAGCTGCATTAGTGATGTTGATAGGGATGTTAAAGTCAACAAGGATGATAGAGGGGAGGTCGGAGGAGAGAAAGTGGGGAAGCCAGGCAGCAAAGTTGTCAAGGAAAGGTGAACAGCAGTCAGGGGGGCGGTAGATCACTGCCACATGGAGGTGAATAGGGTAGAAAAGGCTGATAGTGTGGACCTCAAAGGTGGAGAAGGTGAGGGAGGGCTCAGGTGGGATGACAAAAAAGGTGCAGTTTGTGGAGAGAAGGATGCCCACGCCTCCACCCTAGCGGCCATCAGGTCTGACCGTGTGGGTGAAGGAGAGGCCTCCGTAGGAGAGGGCAGCAGGGGAGGTGGTGTCAGAGGAGGAGAACCAGGTTTCAGTGATGGCGAGAAGGTTAAAAGAGTGGGAGATGAAGAGGTCGTCGATAGTTGGCAGCTTGTTGCAGATTGATCTAGCATTCCAGAGTGCACAGGAGAAGGGAAGGGAGAGGACAGGGGAGATGAAGATCAGGTTGGCAGGGTTCTGAATGTGTGTGTAAGTGGTCTGGAAATTGGGGGGGGGGGGGGGGGGGGATTACCTAGCAGTGAGGATTGGTATGGGACACGATCGAGGCGCCATAATTCCAGTACAGTAGTGTTGTTCAAAGGAATAATATAGAATGAAGTGGGTGTAATATAGAATGGACAATGAGAAGAGGAATGTAGTAAAAGCAGAGACAGTGAAAAACTTTTTTTTTTTTTAAATAATGGACGGAACAGAAAGGCTGAGATTGTTACACAGTGGTTGTAGAGAGTATAAATGAGGAGTAGAAAGCAATGTGTGAGAGCAGTATGGCTGGTATGTAATCAGACAGGGAGGTCAGTGTCCGGGCTGCAGGTGTTGGTGGTACTGGATTAGGTTACTCTGTAGGATGTTGATTGCAGTTGGGGAAGATAGTCTGCTGTCCTTCTGTTCCTCTCCTGTTTATCTCCGAGTATCTTCAAAGGTCATATATTCATACTTAACACTAACATACTATGCAGCTAGGATACTTTGCAGCCAAATATGTACTGATTAAATATAAATGCATACATTGATACAGGCTTGATTGCCAACAGCACCCACAATCTCTGAAACCCCACCCACCCTGGATGGAGATCGTGTCTGCTGAGGAAGTCCACTCCTGTTGATGTAGGACACCGCTGTGACGTTGTCCGACTGAACTTGATCTTGCAGAAGATGTGCCGCCTGTAGAAGGCCGTTGTATATGGCCCTTAGTTCCAGAATGTTTATTGGAAGGACAGATTCCTGGCTTGACCACTTTCCTTGGAAGTTTTGCCCCTTGGTGACTGCTCCCCAACCTTTGAGGCTTGCATCCGTGGTTAGAAGAATCCAATTCTGAATCCTGAACCTGTGTCCCTCAAGCAGGTGAGAAGTTTGCAGCCACCAGATGAGTGAAATTCTGGCTTTCGGCGACAGGCGTATCTGCTGGTGCATGTGAAGATGCGATCCTGACCACTTGTCCAGGAGATCCAGCTGGAAGAACCGTGCATGGAATCTTCCGTATTGTAGAGCCTCGTAGGAGGCTACCATCTTCCCCAGAAGGCGAATGCACTGATGAACCGATACCCAGGGAGGTTTCAAGACGTCCCAGACCATTGATTGGATCACCAACGCTTTCTCCACCAGTAGAAACACCATCTGCACTTCCGTGTTGAGTATCATCTCCAGGAAGGCCAGTCTGTTCCAAATGTGACTTTGGAAGGTTCAGGATCCACCCATGATCCCAGAGTAATTGAGTTGAGAGCGCAATACTCTGCAACAGCTTCTCCTTGGAAGATGCCTCTATCAGCAGATCATCCAGATATGGAATTATGTTCACTCCCTGTTTGCGTAGGAGGAGCATTATCTCCGCCATGACCTTGGTGAACACCCTCGGTGCTGTGGAGAAGCCAAATGGCAACGTCTGGAACTGATAGTGACAGTCTTGTAGTGCAAACCGTAGATAGGCCTGGTGAGGTGGCCAGATCGGAATGTGAAGGTACGCATCCTTCATATCCAGGGATACTAGGAATTCCCCCTCCTCCAGACCTGAGATCACTGCTCTCAGAGACTCCATCTTGAACTGGAAAACCCTCAAGTAGGGGTTCAACGAATTCAAGTTCAATATAGGCCTTACCGAACCATCCGGTTTTGGTACCACAAACAGGATTGAGTAATAACCCTTGGTTTTTGGGTAAGGTGGAACTGGAACAATGACATATGTTCGTTCCAATTTTTGAATGGCTTCCTGTAGGATAGCACTTTCTGTCAGCGAAGCTGGTAAGCCTGATTTGAAGAATCTGTGAGGTGGGAGTTCCTGAAACTCCAGTCTGTACCCCTGGGTATCAATATCCGTCACCCAGGGATTAGGCATGATGACGCCCAGACGTGACTGAAATCTTTTAGTCTCAATCCCACCTGCCTGATCTCCAGGCTGAGAGGTCCACCATCATGCTGAATATTTAGAGGAAGCAGTACCTGGTTTCTGTTCCTGGGAACCTGTTGGTGCACGTTTTTTGGATCTTCCCCGACCTTCTCTAAAGAAGGTGCGAGGGGGTTTGGATTTTTTTTTATTTTGCGGTCCAAAAGGACTGCAGTGTAGATTAAGGATAAGATTTCCTAGCTGGGGCTGCTGCAGAGGGAAGAAATGTCGACTTACTCGCAGTCGCCGTGGAAATCCACACATCCAATGCGTCCCCAAATAGTGGCTGACCTGTGAATGGCAGGTTCTCCACACTTTTCTTGGATTCTGAATCTGCAGTCCATTGGCATATCCAGAGTCCTCTGCGTGCTGAGACAGCCATGGAAGTAGCTGGCCAATGTCCTTCATGGCCTCCACCATAAAACCTGCAGAATCCTGTATGTGACGTAAAAACAAGTCAATGTCACTCCTATCCATAGTATATAAGTCATCTAGTAAGGTGCCTGACCACTTTACTATGGCTTTAGAGATCCACGCACAACCAATAGTGGGCCTTAAAGCCATGCCTGTAGCAGTGTATAGTGATTTGAGCGTAGTCTCAATCTTGCAGTCAGCCGGCTCCTTTATGGCGGTTGAACCAGGAACAGGTAAAACCATCTTTTTAGACAGCCTAGATACAGAAGCGTATCAGAGTCGGTATCAGTGTCAGCTTGCATTATCTGGGCAAGTGTACGTTTTTGGGGTATGTAGGTGGGGTTTTAGATGAAGTAGGGGGAGCTGAATACTTCAAACCCACTACAGATTGTCTCAAAACCTGCGTCTCTTTCTCAGTTTGTGACATCCTTGTTGAAATCTGGGATATCATTCCCCTTAAAGAATCCACCCATGGGGGTTCGGATTCAGAAGGCTGAGACAGGATATTGCAGTCCTGAGTACATGGAATAGACTCCTCAGGAGAAGATACACACTCTGCAGCACAGGACACAGAGTCCTTAGACATGGTAATGTGGATATACACACTTACACACACACACACACAGGAAAATGTCAGACACAGTTTCCCCCATAGTACCTTCAGAGAGTCACAGACTATAAGGAGCCAGCCACACAGCGCCCCTGTAGGCAGTTATTATGATAAAAGCCCGGCGCTGACTAACCTTAATAGGGAGGGCAGCGCTCCCTGTCAGTGTCCTAGTTCCTATGATCTGCAGGGAGAAAATGGCGCTGGTGAGTGCTGGATCCACTCTGAGAGGAAGCCCCGCCCCTTGTAATGGCGCGTGGCTTCCTGCACTAATTGTTTATACTGGCCTGAGGATTTTAGTGATAACAGGGGGATTAGCCCCTGTTAGCTGTGTGACCAGTGTAGGGTTTATCCACGCTGGCTCAGGACGCCCCTCAAAGCGCCTACACTGTGTGTTGCTGAGCCTTCCTGGAGCGCAGCCTGTGAGAGCTGCGCTCCCACCCTTGTGCCGCCATACCCGCTGGTGATCCGTTAACCGGGCCGCCGGCGCTATACTCACCACTTTTCTTTCTTCTGCCTTTGTTAGGTAGTGGCGGCCGTGCTGCGGAAGTGAGCAGTCGCCTCGTGGTCTTGCGATCAGCACCCTCTGGAGCTCAGTGTCCTGTCAGTGGAGTAGAGCACCATTAACTCTTCAAGATGTTGGTTCCTTCCCCCCTCCCTAAGTCCCACGAAGCAGGGAGGCTGTTGCCAGCAGCCTTCCTGTAACCTAACTATCTCTAGAAAATAAAAAACTAAGAAAACTCCTAGGAGCTCCCCTAGCTGTGACCGGCTCCTCCGGGCACATTTTCTAAACTGAGTCTGGTAGGAGGGGCATAGAGGGAGGAGCCAGCCCACACTATTAAACTCTTAAAGTGCTAGTGGCTCCCAAAGGACCAGTCTATACCCCATGGTACTAAACGGACCCCAGCATCCTCTATGACGTTAGAGAATGTAGATTATAACCTAGCAGATGATGATAATAATTACATGGTGTATTGCATGTAAAGTACCTTGTTCCACACCTACTCTGCTGTAGCAATATACCTTATATAAGGGTGAGTAACACATATACAGGCTTACCAGCGTATGAGCACACACATAAAGGAATGCTACCTTACCAATGCTTCCAGGAGTAACGTTAGGAGACATTTCTCTGATCCATCAGCTCATATGACTGATGTTATTGTTCATCTAGAATCTCCAATTCATACGATATGTTCCCCATCCATTGTTTTACATTGGTGCTGACATAGGACTTGGCGAGTGACTAGGGCCCTCATTCCGAGTTGTTCGCTCGGTATTTTTCATCGCATCGCAGTGAGAATTCTCTTAGTGCGCATGCGTAATGTTCGCACAGCGCATGCGCCAAGTAACTTTACTAAGAAGATAGTAATTTTACTCACGGCTTTTTCATCGCTCTGGCGATCGCATTGTGATTGACAGGAAATGGGTGTTACTGGGCGGAAACACGGCGTTTTATGGGCGTGTGGCTGAAAACGCTACCGTTTCCGGAAAAAACGCAGGCGTGTCTGGAGAAACGGTGGGAGTGCTTGGGCGAACGCTGGGTGTGTTTCTGACGTCAGCCGGGACCGAAAAGCACTGAACTGATCGCACAGGCAGAGTAAGTCTGGAGTTACTCAGAAACTGCTAACTCGTTTTTGATCGCAAAAATGCGCATACATCGGTCGCACATTTAAGAAGTTTAGATTCACTCCCAGTAGGCGGCGGCTTAGCGTGTGTAACTCTGCTGATTTCGCCTTGCGAGCGAACAACTCGGAATGAGGGCCAATATCTCCATTTATACTTCATGGTTAGTTACCAGTACAAGAGAGATACATCTAAGTCTTATTATAATATTACATTTGTTATTGTGAGTGTTCTCAGGAGGGTGGACACAATGATAGTCTGAGACACAATATTATAAAGCCTTCATTAAAAGTTATGTTTTATTATACACACACATTTACAATTAAGTGTCCCAGAGAGTCGTCTTCTCCTATTGTTTACAAGATTAATATTGTTACAGAAAATGTCACATTTCCATAATGTATTTTATTTCCAGCAGATGGACACACAAGCAGGAACATCTCAGAAGGACATCTAATGTTACCCCCGGATTATGACATAAAAGATAATGACAGAAGACAGGATTCTCCAGGAGATAACCCCATTACCCCAATTATACATCCAGCCCTATCAGCTGATCCCTCTGATCCTGGGAAATGTTCTCCTGATCACTCTGATATTGGGGCATCTGTTACAGCTCTGACAGTAGATACAGTGTTTCCCTGTTCTATAGATGCCAAATGTTTTACACAGAACACAAAGCTCATTACCCATCAGCCAGCTAAGGCAGGGGAGAGGCCATTTCCATGTTCTGAGTGTGGGAAATGTTTTACATACAAATCAGCTCTTGTTACACATCAGCGAAGTCACACAGGTGAGAAGCCATTCCCATGTTCTGAGTGTGGGAAATGTTTTACACTGAAATCACATCTTGTTGTACATAACAGAAGACACACAGGTGAGAAACCATTTTCTTGCTCTGAGTGTGGGAAATGTTTTACACTGAAATCACATCTTGTTGTACATAACAGAAGTCACACAGGTGAGAAACCATTTTCTTGCTCTGAGTGTGGGAAATGTTTTACACAGAACTCACAACTTGTTACACATCAGCAAACTCACACAGGTGAGAGGCCATTTCCATGTTCTGAGTGTGGGAAATGTTTTACACTGAAATTAAATCTTGTTACACATCAGAAAAGTCACACAGGTGAGAGGCCATTTCCATGTTCTGAGTGTGGGAAATGTTTTACATGGAAATCACAACTTGTTCCACATCAGCGAAGTCACACAGGTGAGAAGCCATTTTCTTGCTCTGAGTGTGGGAAATGTTTTACACACAAATCACATCTTGTTATACATCAGCGAAGTCACACAGGTGAGAGGCCATTTCCATGTTCTGAGTGTGGGAAATGTTTTGCAAACAAATCAGCTCTTGTTATACACCAGAGAAGTCACACAGGTGAGAAGTGGTTTTCTTGCTCTGAGTGCAGGAAATGTTTTACACAGAAATCAGATCTTCTTAGACATCAGCAAAGCCACACAGGTGAGAGGCCATTTCCATGTTCTGAGTGTGGAAAATGTTTTTCACACAAATCACATCTTGTTAAACATAACAGAAGTCACACAGGTGAGAAGCCATTTACATGTTCTGAGTGTGGGAAATGTTTTACACGGAAATCACAACTTGTTACACATCAGCGAAGTCACACAGGTGAGAGGCCATTTCCATGTTTTGAGTGTGGGAAATGTTATACGCAAAAATCAAATCTTGTTAGACATCAGCAAAGTCACACAGGTGAGAGGTCATTTTCATACTCTGAGAAATAAATCAGCTCTTGTTGCACACAGTAGACATCACTCAGATGAGGAATCATTTTAATCTTCTGAAGTATACTCATTGCCATGCGTTGTTTTTCAAGTTTCTTATCCTTTCTCCTATGTTTTTGTAATATACATGTTACCACTGGGTGAAATAATTAGATGTCATGCCATCATCTACCACTGCTATGCAGATGACCTGTCTTTTGCTCCAGGTACTGAGAACCCAGTCCCAATCCTAAATGGTTGTCTAGCTGAGCTCCAGGTGTGGGTGATGCCAGTTGGCTGTGACTCAGTCCTGGTGAAACAGGTCCATATGGTAGGAGCTCACCAACAAAGGGCAGGGCTACAGTTCAGCTTTGCAAACCAACCAGACTTACACTTGGGGGTTCAGAGTTACAAAATGCTGATCATGTGCGGAATCTTGGTGTCCTGGATGGTGGAGTGACACTTAGACATCAGTATCTGCCACAATCAGATCCTCATCTGAGGAACATAGCCAGACTCCAGCACGTAATTCTCTCAGAAGATCTACCTACACTCATACATGTACTTGTATCATCATACATAGACTACTGTAATGTCCCCTACCTGGGTCTCCCAGCAAAAGAATTGCACCGCTTGCAGCTTGTACAGAATGCAGCAGCCAGGCTGTTACCTAACCAGCCCGTTCCTGCCACATAACACCCATTCTCTGCTCCCTTCACCGGCTGCCTGTAAGATGGTGACTATTACAAAATCTTACTGACTCAGCCCACCATGACTAGGGTCCATGGAACCAGAAGCAGCTTCTGCCTCCTTGCTGCCGTGCTTTCTAACTTCCACCTGCAGATGAAGGACTGTTACCAGCAGTACTAAAAATCCTCAAGCAGTGCTGAGATGTCAGGGGGGCATAGAGGGTGGTGGCACTAGTGCTCTAGTGGGGGCTGCCGGAGGCAATGTCTGTGAGAATCTTGTCCTCAAGCAGCACTGAGTTGTCAGAGGGGAGACAAGGTGGTGGCAGTAGTGGGGGAGACAGGGTGGTGGCAGAAGTGGGGTGGTGACAGTTGGGGGGAGATGTGGCAGTAGTGGGGGGAGATGGGGTGGTGACAGTGGTGGGGGGAGACAAGGCGGGTGGCAGTAATGGGGGAAGACAGTGCAGTGACAGTAGTTGGAGACGTGGCAGTATTGTAGACAGAACGGTGGCAGTAGTGGGGGGAGACAAGGCGGTTGGCAGTTGTGGGGGTAGACGGGCAGTGGCAGTAGTGGTGGCGGTGGCAGTAGTGGGGGGGAGACAGGGTGGGTGGCAGTAGTGGAAGGAGACGTGGTGGCAGTAGTGGGGGAAAACAGGGTGGCATTAGTGGGGGAGACAGGGTGGGTGGCAGTAGCGGGGGAGACAGCGGGTGGCAGTAGTAGGGGGGAGACCAGCTGTGTGGCAGTAGAGGGGGGAGACAGGGTGGATGGCCACAGTGCAGTACCAGGGGATGCTGGAAGCAGTAAAGAGGTGTATGGGTCCCGCACAGAATCCGTTTACTATTAGACTTAATGATAATTATGCTTCCTTATTTCTAATTAATCCCTTGTATGTGTTACTGTTATTTGCTGTGTCAGCCTTTATGTGTGTTCTGTGTAATACTGAAAGTAGTGCTGCTACCGATCTCATAATTTGTAGTAACTTGGAAAAGATGAGCTATGAGGTGCAATCTGGAAGCTTATAGGGGGTTAATCAGAGATGAACGCAAATGTGACATCACGCAGCCCCTGGAAAATGGTCCCGGCCCGCCCGCATTCACCCCTCAGGGATGCAACCGCAATGTGTGTGCCTGCGCGGCCGCTGCGCATGTGCATTTTGTCACCACCAGCAAACTGCTGCGGACTGCTATTGCGGCTGGGTCTGAATGACCCCCATAGTGTTTTGGCTCTCTTGATATGTATCTGTTTTACTTACCTGCAATACTATAATGTATCCTGAATTGTTTCTGTGCTTTAAAGGATATTTTATCCATGTTGTGCAGAGTAAAGTATTTTTTAAGTTTAAAATATAGAGAAAAATCTGTGTATTAAAGATATGAAATAAAGTTGTTTAAAAACAAAAGATTTTCGTTGAGTCTTTTTATGTGTCAGTGTGTTATCTTATTGCCAGATAATTGTCGCTATGGTGACAGAAACAATTTCCAGTTAATGTGTCACTTGTATTGTTACTTTTGTGTCCAGTGAGTGGGCTCGGAAATGTTATCCTTTTCCTCGCAGCCCCAGTTGCTGGAGAAAATGAAGGAGGAGCTGTTGACGGGTCACGTTCCGCTTGAGTTGACCATTTTCTCACCAGCAGGTCTTTCCACCTCTACAGACTTGTGTCCGGAAAGAGAGCTACAACGTAGGCTTTAAACCTAGGACCGAGCACGGTGGCCAAAAAGTAGTGCTCTGATTTCAACAGGTTGACCACCCTTGAATCCTGGCAAAGCGAATGAAGGGCTCCATCCACAAGTATTTCCAGGGAAGACGTTAAGTCCGAGGGACTATGCACATGCCCAAATGATAATTGTTTATGATCCTTCTATGTATGAACCAACCGATAGAGGGAATAATCCGAAAGTGTTAATACCAAAGATTAGCTAATCTGGTTGGAGGTGCACCATTAAGCAAATTGCAATGACTGGTTAGGGGGTTTAGAAAAAACACTAGTGGGCTTATATCTAAAGAAGCCTTAATGTGTGGCGCATTCTTTTTTCTTTGTTTCATGAATAAATTAAAACATAACTTATTATTTTTATTTAAGATAGATTTGTCAATAGACATGACATAAGGCAATTGATTGTCAGCCTGGAGAGACAAAAAATGAATGAAAGATATAAAATAATTTATATACCAGCACTACCTATGTATGGGTATATGGGTACAGCAATAATTGATATAAGCAAGTGAAATATAAAAGGGATTTAAACACAGATTTTATTTATCAAATGTATGAGATCCTTTCACAACGGGATTGTGATCTCAGAAAAATCCTGTTTTACAGCTGTGCCTTGCAGAGGGTTACTACTGCATACAACCTAAGTGCTCCCTGCAGAGCGTTACTACTGCATACAACCTAAGTGCTCCCTGCAGAGCGTTACTACTGCATACAACCTAAGAGCTCCCTGCAGAGCGTTACTACTGCATACAACCTAAGAGCTCCGTGCAGAGCATTACTACTGCATACAACCTAAGTGCTTCCTGCAGAGCGTTACTACTGCATACAGCCTAAGTGCTCCCTGCAGAGCGTTACTACTGCACAAAATGTAAGCGCTCCCTGCAGAGCATCACTGCTGCATACAACCTAAGTGCTCCCTGCAGAACGTCACTGATGCATACAACCTAAGTGCTCCCTGCAGAGCGTTACTACTGCATACAACCTAAGTGCTCACTGCAGAGCGTTACTACTGCATACAACCTAAGTGCTCCCTGCAGAGCATTACTACTGCATACAACCTAATTGCTCCCTGCAGAGCGTTACTACTGCATACAACCTAAATGCTCCCTGCAGAGCGTTACTACTGCATACAACCTAAGTGCTTTCTGCAGAGCATTACTACTGCCTACAACCTAAGTGGCCTTTTCTGGTAACCGCTATGTCTTATAATGACCACTTTGTTACTACCCGTAGCGTATCACACGTTAAGACAGTGGGGGTAATTCCAAGTTGATCGCAGCAGGATTTTTGATAGCAATTGGGCAAAACCATGTGCACTGCAGGGGAGGCAGATGTAACATGTGCAGAGAGAGTTAGATTTGGGTGGGTTATTTTGTTTCTGTGCAGGGTAAATACTGGCTGCTTTATTTTTACACTGCAATTTAGATTGCATATTGAACACACCCCACCCAAATCTAACTCTCTCTGCACATGTTATATCTGCCTCCCCTGCAGTGCACATGGTTTTGCCCAATTGCTAACAAAAATCCTGCTGCGATCAACTTGGAATTACCCCCAGTGTTACTACCTATAATGTATAACAGTGGCATCGTTCTCAAAGGCACAAAGAAACATATATGTTCAATTCAGCACATATGTAATAATATTTGTATTGAGAGGAAATGTTTTCCTATAACAAGTATATCATTGTAAAACCCTGTACCAGAGCAGAATCCCCAATCACATGTGTTACCCATTCAGTACATATATAAATTGATAATTGACCACATCACAAAGATCTGCACATTGAATAAAACAATATTGTTGGTAATAAAAGGTGTTCTCCTGTGACTGAGCATATCATGTGTAACCCTGTAACAGAGCACAGTTCTCTAAGGCATGCATATCCAATTCTACACATTTGTATCACTTCTGTGACAGTATTGTTGTTGAGAAGGGATATTCCCTGTAACAAGGTATACACTATGAAACCCTGTCACAGAGCGAGGTATACATTATATTATCCCAAGGTTAGTACATAGATAATAGCCAGCTTTCTGCCTGTTTCATTACAAAGGCCTGCTAAGTTGTCCCAACATGTATCTACACAATACTATTGCCAATCACTGAGTGACGCCTGATATAAATATAAATCAGTCAGATAACGAGTAGTCACCAGTGACTAGTAATGACGTCTGTATGCAATGACACCACAAATCAGGAGAACCACCTATCTGTATCTCAGCACCCGCTACAGAAATATAACATCTGAAGAATGAATGAGGTTGGGGAGAGAGTAGCAGCCTGTAAAAATGATAATATATGCTGTTATATAAACAGTGCTATACCATTCTTCTGATAGAGATCCTTCCTCTGATAGATATAAAGAAGCTCTGGTGTATATAGGCTGAATCCACCTTCTACTTTTATCCCATGTGACGTGGGGCAGTGACTGGGAACAATGAGAGCAGGGAAAGCACCAACACCAGAGCAGAAGGAAAGATAAAGTGCAGCAGCTTCTGCTGTCCCCGGGATCAGTCGCTCCCTCCCCTGTTGCGGGTACACATTGCAGAGGAGGTGAGCGGTGTCCCAGGAATGAGAGAGCCGCTCTGAGTACCTGCCTGAAATGGTGGCTGCAGTGTCAATGCCGCTGGGAATCTGTAGTACTGTGCAGAGAGCGGTGTCCTTGGAGACCTGTAACGCTGCGCTGGGAGCCGCTCGAGAGCACAGACGCCGGGTCAGGTATGAAATCCACACACCCGGAGACAGTGTACGTCTGAGCTTCCGATGACGTACGTTTCATGTTTGCTTGATCACATCAGTGCCTGGGTTTTATAATAATATACTTGGTTATAGGAAAACATTTCCTCTCAATACCAATATTATTTTGCATATGTGCTGAATTGTACATATATGTTTCTTTGTGCCTTTGAGAACGATCCCACTGTTATACACTATAGGTAGTAACACTGTCTTAACGTGTGATACGCTAAGGGTAGTAAAAAAGTGGTCATTGTAAGACGTAGTGGTTACCAGAAAAGGCCACTTACGTTGTATGCCGTAGTAATGCTCTGCAGGGAGCACTTAGGTTGTATGCAGTAGTAACGCTCTGCAGGGAGCACTTAGGTTGTATGCAGTAGTAACGCTCTGCAGGGAGCACTTAGGTTGTATGCAGTAGTAACGCTCTGCAGGGAGCACTTAGATTGTATGCAGTAGTAACACTCTGCAGGGAGCAGCTTTAAAAGAGTATTTTTCTGAGATCACAATCCCGTTGTGAAAGGATCTCATACATTTGATAAATAAAACCTGTGTTTAAATTCCTTTTATATTTCACTTGCTTATATCAATTATTGCTCTACCCATATACCCATACATAGGTAGTGCTGGTATATAAATTATTTTATATCTTTCATTAATTCTTTGTCTTTCCTGGCTGACAATCAATTGCCTTATGTCATGCCTATTGAAAAATCTTTCTTAAATAAAAATAATAAAAGTTATGTTTTCATTTATTCATGAAACAAAAAAGAGTGCACCACACATTAAGGCTTCTTTAGATATAAACCCTCCATCCACAATTCCCACATACTTAATGGAATCGCTCCGTCTTAGCTCCTCCTTCAATTTCTCCAGCTGCTTCTGAAAAAGCCTGATGAGGGGAATGACCTGACTTAGGCTGGCAGTGTCTGAACTGACTTCACGTGTGGCAAGTTTGAAGGGTTTGAGAACCTTGCAAAACACAGAAATCATTCTCCATTGCACTTGAGTCAGGTGTATTCCCCCTCCTTTGCCTGTATCGTAGGTGGTTGTGTTGGCTTTAATGGCTTTTTGCTGCTCCTCCATCCTCTGAAGCATATAGAGTGTTGAATTCCCCCTCGTTACCATCTCTTGCTTCAGGTGATGGCAGGGCAGGTTCAGGAGTGTTTGCTGGTGCTCCATTCTTCGCCACACAGTGGCTGAATGTCGAAAGTGGCCCACAATTTTTTGGGCCACTGACAGCATCTCCTACACGCCCCTGTAATTTTTCAAAAAATTCTGCACCACCAAATTAATTGTATGTGCAAAACATGGGACATGCTGGAATTTGCCCAGATGTAATGCAATTGGGGTAAGCCATTGTGCGATGAAGTCCCTCAGTTTCTGTAAGAGGTTGTCAGCTGTGTTGCTCTTATGGAAACTGATGATACACAGCGTAGCCTGCCTAGGAACAAGTTGGCATTTGTGAGATGCTGCTACTGGTGCCGCTGCTGTTGTTGCTGCGGGAGGCAATTCATCTACCCAGTGTACTGTCACTGTCATGTAGTCCCTAGTCTGCCCTGTTCCACTTGTCCGTGGTTAAGTGGACACTGGGTACAACCGCATTTTTAAGGACACTGAGGACACTTTTCTTAATGTCCCTGTACAGTCCGGGAATCGCTTGCCTAGTGAAGTGGAATCTAGACGGGATTTGGTATCGGGGACACAGAATGTCCATCAACTGTCTAAATCCCACTGCACTAATGGAGGATACCGGACGCACGTCTACCACCAGCATAGTTGTTATGGCCTTAGTTATCCGCTTTGCAACAGGGTGACTGCTGTCATATTTCATCTTCTTCACAAAGGACTGTTGGACAGTCAATTGCTTAGTTGAAGTAGTACAAGTGGTCTTCAGACTTCCCCTCTGGGATGATGATCGACTCCAGCAGCAACAACAGCAGTGGCAGCAGCAGTAGGCGTACCACTCAAGGATCCTCCAGAGGAATCCCGGTTAGGAGAGGACTTGTCAGTCATGCCAGTGACATGGCCTGCAGGACTACTGACATTCCTGACTGAGGAGGAAATTGACATTGAGTGAGTTGGTGGTGTGGCTTGCAGGAGCTTGGGTACAAGAGGAAGAAGGGATTTAGGTGTCAGTGGACTGCTTACGCTCTCACCCAAAGTTTCTGAACTTGACAATGACTTCTGATGAATGCGGTGCAGGTGACATTTAAGGGAGGATGTTCCTAGGTGGTTAACATCCTTAACCCTACTTATGACAGATTGACAAAGGCAACACATGGCTTGACACCTGTTGTCCACATTTGTGGATAAATAATTCCACACGAAGAGGTGGTTTTCTTGTATTTTGCCCAGTTATACAATGTGCTTTTTCATCCCATGGACAACAACTGTCTCCACTGGTGCCTTATTCAAACCAACCACATCTCCATCAGAATCCTCATCATAAACTTCCTCCTCAGTGCCAGCTACACCAATATCCTGCTCATCCTGGTGTATGTCTACAGTGACATTCTCAATCTCAATATCAGCAACTGGACTGGTGGTGCTCCTTCCAGCACTTGCAGGGGGCGTGCAAATGGTGGTAGGAGCCTCCTTTTTCCATACAGTCTTGGTAAGGTCAGGCCTGGACATCGCAACCGCGGACACACTACGACTCTCCTTGGGGATTTGCGATATCTCTGAACGCACAGATGTTTTTTCCTGTGCTTTAACTAGCTTAATTTTATTTGAGAGGCTGGAGGGCCTCATGAGAAGCTGAGCTACCAGTCATGAACATAGGCCAAGGCCTTACCTTGCCACTTCATGTCATGAATGGCATATTGCCAATTTTGCGTTTCTCGTCAGATATTTTTTTTTCTGATTATTCATTTTTGCTTCTTTGATTTTAGATGTCCTCTATGACATTGGGCATCTGCCTTAGCAGATGAAGTTGATGGAATTAAATTGTCAATGTCATGACTGGTGGCAGCAGCAGCTTCAGCACTAGGAACTGGAAGTGGTTCCTGATCTTGCACAATTTTTTCCTCCAAACTGTTGTTCTCCATTTCACAGGACAGCACCCCTTTATTATTACATCACACAGAACAGTGCCCCTTTATTTTCATAGCACCCCTGTATACGTACAGCATAGAGCGCCAGTGTAATGTTATTTGAACAGCACCACCCCTATATTTTACAGCATACAGAAGTGTGCTTTTAATTTTTAACAACTGCACCCCTGAATTTTTATGACATACTGGGCCAGCAGCACCCCTATATGTTACAGCATACGGGAGCAGTGTGCTTTTAATTTTTAACAACTGCACCCCTGAATTTTTATAGCATACAGGGCCAGTGTAATGTTATTTGAGCAGCAGCACCCCTAAATTTTCCAGCATACAGGAGGACAGTGCCCCTGCACCCTGTACAACACAGTGACAGCCAGGACAGCAACACCCATGTACAGCTGCAGCACATGAAACACCAGTGACAGCCAGGACAGCACCCCTAACACAGCACAGGTACACCACAGTGACTGCAGCAGCACCCCTACAGAGCACACACTAACCCCACCCAATGCCACCACCCACAGAGAGACAGAGGTCTGTCTCCCTCACTCTCCAAGTCTGGAGTGAAAATGGCAGAGACATGTGGATGTTTATATGGAATCCAAATCCTGCGAGAATCTGACAGCGGGATGATGATGTTTTGCCTCATTCTGGTTTCAGAGTCTGGCTGGAAGTCCCGAGCCAGACCCAGATACAGACTCAGAGTGTGAAGTTCGGGGGGTTCAGTTCTCAGGGAACCAAACCCGCTCATATCTAATAATAATGTGTAATGAACATTACGGCATGTAATAATGTGTAATGGGCATAACCTTAACCTGTGTAATAATGTGTAATGGGCATAACTTTAACCTGTGTAATAATGTGTAATGGGCATAACCTTAACCTGTGTAATAATGTGTAATGGGCATTACAGTGTGTAATAATGTGTAATGGGCATAACGGTGTGCAATAATGTGTAATGGGCATTACGTTGTGTAATAATGTGTAACGGGCATTATGGTGTGTAATAATGTGTAATGGGAATAACCTGTGTAATAATGTGTAATGGGCATTACGGTGTGTAATAATGTATAATGGGTGTTACAGTGTGTAATAATGTGTAACGGGCATTATGCTGTGTAATAATGTGTAACGGGCATTACGGTGTGTAATAATGTGTAACGGGCATAACGTGTGTAATAATGTGTAATGGGCATTACGGTGTGTAATAATGTGTAATGGGCATTACAGTGTGTAATAATGTGTAATGGGCATTATGGTGTGTAATAATGTGTAATGGTCATTACGGTGTGTAATAATGTGTAATGGGCATTACGGTGTGTAATAATGTGTAATGGGCATTACGGTGTGTAATAATGTGTAATGGGCATCACGGTGTGTAATAATATGTAATGGGCATTACGGTGTGTAATGGGCATTACAGTGTGTAATAATGTGTAATGTGCATTACTGTGTGTAATAATGTGTAATGTGCATTACTGTGTGTAATAATGTGTAATGGGCATTACGGTGTGTAATAATGTGTAATGGGCATTACAGTGTACAATAATGTGTAAAGGGCATAAAGGTGTGTAATAATATGTAATGGACATTACGGTGTGTAATAATGTGTAATGGGCATAAAGGTGTGTAATAATATATAATGGGCACTACGGTGTGTAATAATGTATAATGGGCATTACGGTGTGTAATAATATGTAATGGGCATTACGGTGTGTAATAATATGTAATGGGCATTACGGTGTGTAATAATGTGTAATGGGCATTACGGTGTGTAATAATGTGTAATGGGCATTACGGTGTGTAATAATGTGTAATGGGCATTACGGTGTGTAATAATGTGTAAGGGGCATTACGGTGTGTAATAATGTGTAATGGGCATTACAGTGTGTAATAATGTGTAATGGGCATTACGGATGTGTAATAATGTGTAACGGGCAATACAGTGGCCTAATGGCAGTCTAGTGGCGGGCCTGGTGTCCTGGCAACGTTATATCGATGACGTCCTTTTTTTCTGGCGTGGAGATGGAGTCATTGCAATTGTTTTGTGATGCCTTGAATCTTAACGATATGGCCATTAAATTCACATTCACTAAAAGCAATGTGGAAGTTTCCTTTCTTGATCTAATCATTTATATCTCTGATGGGCAAGTCCATTCAAAAACATACAGGAAGGAATCGGATTCAAATAGTTTTATTGATAGGACAAGCCAGAATCACGCAAACTGGTTGGACGGGATACCGTTCAGCCAGTTTGTGAGAGTTAAAAGAAACCGTACAGATGCTGGCATGTGTAGTCAACAGTTGGATGAACTTTCAGACCGCTTGTTACAGAAGGGCTATACATCAGGGACACTCGATATAGCTAGAAAGAAAGTGGACAACACTGACAGGGTCACTCTTAGAAATAAAAGAAAAATCCACTACTAATGATGACCAATACAAACGGGCATTCATTAGTCAGTTTAGTAGATCTTTTAAAGGTATAGAAAAAATATTCATAAAAAACTGGAATATTCTTAAACAGGACACAGTACTAGGCAATGTATTACCTGAGAAACCTACCTTCATCTATAGAAGGGCCTCGTCTCTAAAAAAACATCTGGTAAAAAGCAGTTTGGATACAGAGATAAGGCAGAGTGTTAGGACGAAAGGTTTTCATCGTTGCTGCGATTGCTTGATGTGTAAAACGGTCAAAGCATCAGTGAGAAAATTCACTGAGTACACGTTAATGGCCAAACTTATCCCATTCGGGATTTTATTACGTGACACAAAGAATGTTGTATATGTGCTCGAGTGTGTATGTGGCCTTGCTTACGTTGGTAGGACAGGAAGGAGTGCCAGGGTAAGGTGGGCCGAGCACATATACAACATTTGCAAGGGATTAGACACCCATAATGTCTCTTCACACTTTAAGAGAGTACATGGCTCTAATACTTGTTGTTTGAGGAATTTTTGGGGTGTGCAAGTGGTGCAACAAAAGTGGAGAACTAAAGACCTGAAAAATAGGCTCGCTCAGGCCAAGATGAAATGCATACACCGTTTGGGGACTTTAGTTCCTAAAGGTCTCAACGGGGATTTTGACCTAAAATGCTTTCTCACTTAGTTGTATGTTCACATAAGATTTCACTTGTACCATCATGCATTTTCTATTACTAGTAACTGCGTTTTTTTATTCTATTTTTTTTATGTTTCTCATGTTATTATATGTAGTCCGGGACTCTTATGTTGGGACTCTATAAAGACTCAGTTGATGCATGGAGATCCAATATATTTCCCTTTAAAAAGGGATACCCCCATTGAGGTGATGGAGAGCGGCCTCTAGGATTTCCTGGTAAATGGAACGCAAACAGAGCCGACCATCGCGGCTATGGGGAGCCAAGTAAATCACTTCCTGGAACGCAAGAGGTATTTCCGGTTCCGGTCAGTGATGACGGCGGCACATGCGCTTCTCCAGTAGCGCGGAGTTCAACGGGGAATTGAGGACAGCTGAGTGATCCATGATTGTGCTACAGCGTCTCCCTGCTGGCGGCCGTTGGACCAGGCCACAGCACGCCGGAGTTCCCACTGCTCCTCTCCATGGGCAGTGCCATGACAGTCTCCATCCAGCTGATTCTCCAGGAGCCAACCCGGAGTCTCTCAGTGTCATGTGAGCCGTTCATCTACTCAGCTGCAAGCACTGGGTATAAGTTCCAGCTCTCAGCACTAACAAGCTGTCAGTGCTTTGGTGTTTCTCAGCCTGGAGTGAGCTCTAGAATCTTCTGCTGGTAATAGACTCAGTGCAAGTTACCATCCTTCGTCTACAAGTATTGCTGAAGTACTCAGCTTCATCTACAAGTATTGCTGACATCCTCAGCTTCGTTTACAAGTGTTGCTGACATCCTCAGCTTCGTCTACAAGTATTGCCAACATCCTCAGCCGCGTCTACAATTATTGCTGATGCCCTCAGCTTCTTCTAGTCATTACCATAGACTTCACCCTCTTCACAGCTACCACACTGGTTCCAACCAGTGACACGAGCCTCTCTTGCATTGCTGTTCCTCCCAGCATTCCGTTCCTCTCCAGTTCTCACATGACTCTCTCTATAGGTGTTACCCCACTACACATTGCACTGGTGGCTCCCATCAGTGTTCCAGTACCCACAGCCGGTCACCTACCATCACAGTTCATACTGCCTGACTACCACACCTGAATCAGACCAATTCTTAAGCCAGCCCAGTTCTGTCCACAGCGCTCAAGACCAGATGCAGTGTCCAGTACTAGTCCGGGTGCACATCGTAATCCAGCTATGACACCCCCACCTGTAATGTCATCCCACTAATCACATGAGCTGTCAAAATCGGACATAGCCAAAATCACATGTACTTTTAGTCAATATTGGTTGTTCTAGGCTCCGGCCAGCTCAAGGGAAATCGCACAGTCACAATGGCAGCGTGTGTACCCACCTTTACACACCAGACGGGAGATTTATACACAGCAACACTGATATAATGTGGCCACAAAAGTAACAAGTGACACAGTAACAGGAAATTGTTTCTGTCATCATAGTGACAATTATCTGAAAATAAGATAATACAGAGACAAATACTCAACAGAAATCTTTTGTTTTTAAACAACTTCATTTCATATCTTTAATATACAGATTTTTGTCAATCTATATGCTGGAGGGCCGGGACCATTTTCCGGTGGGGCTGTGTGATGTCATATCTGCGTTCATCTTTGATTAACTCCCTATAAGCTTCCAGAGTGCACCTCATATCTCATCTTTTCAAAGTTAATTAAAATGATTAGTTCAGTAGCAGCACTTCTTTCAGGATTATTACACAGAACACACTTGAAGGCTGACACAGCAAATAACAGTAACACATACAAGAGATTAATTAGAAATAACCATAATTAAGTCAAATTATCAACTGATTCTGTGCGGGACCCATACCTCTTTACTGCCTCCAGCATCCCCTGGTACTGCACTGTGACCATCCACCCTGTCTCCCCCAACTACTGCCGCCCACCCGGTCTCTCCCCACTACCACCACCGTCTCCCCCCACTACTGCCATCCGCCCCATGTCTAACCCCACTACTGCCACCCACCCCGTCTCCCTCCACTACGGCCACCCACCCTGTCTTCCCACTACTGCCACCACCGTCTCCCACCTGCCCCATCTCCCTCCACTACTACCACCTGCACTGTCTCCCCCCACTACTGCCACCCACCCTGTCTCCTTTCACTACTGTCATCTGCACTCTCTTTCCACTACTGCCACCCGCCCTGTCTCCTTTCACTACTGCCACCCGCACTCTTCCCCCACTACTGCCAACCACCCTGTCTCCCCCCATACTACAACCACCAGACGTCTCCCCCTACTGCAACCGCCCTGCCTCCCTCCACTATTGCCATCCCCCCATCTCCCTCCACTATTGCCACCCTCCCTGTCTCCTCCACACTATTGCCACCCATCCTGTCTCCCCCTCACTACTGCCAGCCTCCGTGTCCCTCTGCCAGCTCAGCGCTGCTTGGGGACAATATTACCCATAGACAGTGCATCAGACAGCTCCCGCTACAGCACTAGTGCCACCACCCTGTCTCCCCCTCTGACATCTCAACACTGCTTGGGGATTCTTGGTACTTCTGGTAACAGTCTTTCATATGCAGGTGGAAAAAAGCAGGGCAGTAAGGAGGCAGAAGCTGCTTCTGGTACCATGGACCCTGATCATGTAGGGCTGGGAAAGTCAGTAAGATTATGTAATTGTCACCATCTTACAGGCAGCCGGTGAAGGGAGCAGAGAATGGGTGTTATGTGGCAGGAACGGGCTGGTTAGGTAACAGCCTGCCTGCTGCATTCTGTACAAGCTACAAGTGGTGCAATTCTTTTGCTGGGAGACCCAGGTAGAGGACATTGCAGTAGTTTATGTGTGATGATACAAGTACATGTATGACTGTAGGTAGATCTTCTGAGGGAATAAAGTGCCGGAGTCTGGCTATGTTCTTCAGATGAGTATATGATTGTGGCAGATACCTGATGTCTAAGTGTCACTCCACCATCCAGTACACCAAGATTCCGCACATGATCAGCATTTTGTAACTCTGAACCCCCAAGTGCACGTCTGGCTGGTTTGCAAAGCTGAGCTGTAGCCCTGCCCTTTGTTGGTGAGCTTCTATCATAAGGACCTGTTTCGCCAGGACTGAGTCACAGCCAACTGGCATCACCCACACCTGGAGCTCAGCTAGACAACCATTTAGGATTGGTACTGGGTTCTCAGTACCTGGAGCAAAGACAGGTCATCTGTATAGCAGTGGTAGATGAGGGTATGACATCTGATTATTTCACCCAGTGGTAACATGTATATTGCAAAAAGCAGAGGAGATAGGATAAGAACCTTGAAGAACAATGCATGGCAAGAAGTATACTTCAGAAGATTAAAATGGTTCCTCACCTGAGTGATGTCTATTTTGTGCAACAAGAGCTGATTTATTTCTCAGAGTATGGAAATAGCCTCTCACCTGTGTGACTTTGCTGATGATTAACAAGATGTGATTTCTGTGTAAAACATTTCCCACACTCAGAACATGGAAATGGATTCTCAACTGTGTGACTTCGCTGATGTATAACAAGTTTTGATTTCCGGGAAAAACATTTCCCACACTGAGAGCAAGAAAATGGCTTTTCACCTGTGTGACTTCTCTGATGTCTAAGATGATTTGATTTGTGTGCAAAATATTTCCCACACTCAGAACATGGAAATGGCTTCTCACCTGTGTGACTTCTTTGATGTGAAACAAGATCTGATTTGTGTGCATAACATTTCCCACACTCATAACATGGAAATGGCTTCTCACCTGTGTGAATTCTGTGATGTCTAACAAGAAATGATTTGAGTGCAAAAAATTTCCCACACTCAGAGCAAGAAAATGGCTTCTTACCTGTGTGACTTCTCTGATGTCTAAGAAGATCTGATTTGTGTGCAAAACATTTCCCACACTCAGAACATGGAAATGGCTTCTCACCTGTGTGACTTCTTTGATGTGTAACAAGATCTGATTTGTGTGCAAAACATTTCCCACACTCAGAACATGGAAATGGCTTCTCACCTGTGTGACTTCGCTGATGTGAAACAAGATCTGATTTGTGTGCAAAACATTTCCCACACTCAGAACATGGAAATGGCTTCTCACCTGTGTGAATTCTGTGATGTTTAACAAGATCTGATTTGTGTGCAAAACATTTCCCACACTCAGAACATGGAAATGGCTTCTCACCTGTGTGACTTCGCTGATGTGTAGCAAGTAGTGATTTCTGGGTAAAACATTTCCTGCACTCAGAGCAAGAAAATGGATTGTCACCTGTGTGACTTTTCTGATGTATAACAAGAAGTGATTTCTGTGCAAAACATTTCCCACACTCAGAACATGGAAATGGCTTCTCACTTGTGTGACTTCGCTGATGTGTAACAAGTTGCGATTTCCAGGAAAAACATTTCCCACACTCAGAGCAGGAAAATGGCTGCACCCCTGTGTGACTTCTCTGATGTCTAAGAAGATCTGATTTGTGTGCAAAACATTTCCCACACTCAGAACATGGAAATGGATTCTCACCTGTGTGACTTTGCTGATGTGAAACAAGATCTGATTTGTGTGCAAAACATTTCCCACACTCAGAACATGGAAATGGCTTCTCACCTGTGTGACTTCTCTGATGTTCAACAAGATGTGATTTCCGTGCAAAACATTTCCCACACTCAGTACATGGAAATGGCCTCTCACCTGTGTGACTTCTGTGATGTTGAACAAGATCTGATTTGTGTGCAAAACATTTCCCACACTCAGAACATGGAAATGGCTTCTCACCTGTGTGACTTCTGTGATGTCTAAGAAGATTCGATTTGTATGTAAAACATTTCCCACAATCAGAACACGGAAATGGCCTCTCACCTGCCTGTGGGTTAATAGGCTTAGTGTTCTGTGTAAAATATTTGACATCTATAGAACAGGGAAACACTGTATCTACTGTCAGAGCTGTAACAGATGCACCAATATCAGAGTGATCAGGAGAACATTTCCCAGGATCAGAGGGATCAGTTGATAGAGTTGGATGAATAATTGGGTTAATGGGGTTATCTCCTGGAGAATCCTGTCTACTGTCATTATCTTTTATGTCACAATCCAGGGATAACATTAGATGTCCTTCTGAGATATTCCTGCTTGTGTGTCCATCTGCTGGAAATAAAATACATTATGGAAATGTGACATTTTCTGGAACAATATTAATCTTGTAAACAATAGGAGAAGACGACTCTCTGGGACACTTAATTGTAAATGTGTGTGTATAATAAAACATAACTTTTAATGAAGGCTTTATAATATTGTGTCTCAGATTATCATTGTGTCCACCCTCCTGAGAACACTCACAATAACAAATGTAATATTATAATAAGACTTATAGGCCCTACACACTGGCCGATAAACTGAAAGATATGAACGATCTCGTTCATAAATGAACGAGATCTCGTTCATATCTTTCAGTGTGGAGACTAAAGCGATGAACGATGCGCGGCCCCGCGCTCGTTCATCGCTGGTCTCCTGTCGGCTGAGCATGCTGGCCAATATGGACGATCTCGTCCATATTTGCCTGCACGTCTATGGAGCCGGGTGACGGGGGGAGTGAAGAAGCTTCACTCCCCCCGTCACTGCCCCCCCCCGCCGCCGGGTCGCTCGTCGGCCGTATCGGCCGTCGGGCACCTCGGCAAGTGAGTAGGGCCCATTAGATATATCTCTCTTGTACTGGTAACTAACCATGAAGTATAAATGGAGATGTAGTCACTCGCCAAATCCTATGTCAGCACCAATGTAAAACAATGGATGGGGAACATAGCGTATGAATTGGAGATTCTAGATGAATAATAACATCAGTCATACTGATGGATCAGAGAAATGTCTCCTAACGTTACTCCTGGAAGTATTGGTAAGGTAGTGTCAAAGTCAAAAATATTACACACTCACACTACACATACAAACCTCATTCAGAGTGGTCTATGTGCGTGCACGTGTTCGGCCGTGCGTGCGCATACTCACACGCAGCGTACATGTGCTCGCAGGTCGTGCGTATTAGCGCGTGGTATGAGTAAATACGGTAGCATACGCATAGAAAAGCCACAGAGACATATTTCATTCACTTAGTGCATTATTTACACATAGTCTACACGCATCACACCAGCAACTTACACTTACTTGGAAGGCACAGCAAAGGAGGTATTCACCTTTACAGGATGTGAGGGGACAGAAATAGGTCAGAACATAGTATTTGGTATCCACATGTACAGTAAAATAAGATTTTAAACCTACCAGTAAATCTTTTTCTCCTAGTCCGTAGAGGATGCTGGGGACTCCATAAGGACCATGGGGTATAGACGCCTCCGCAGGAGACATGGGCACCGTAAAGCTTTAGAATGGGTGTGCACTGGCTCCTCCCTCTATGCCCCTCCTCCAGACCTCAGTTAGGACTGTGCTCAGAGGAGACTGACAGCACGAGGAAAAGGATTTTGTTATCTAAGGGCGAGATACAACCAGCCCACACCATACATACCGTACAACATGGTAAATAATAACCAGTTAACAGTATGAACAAAACAGCATCAGCCAAAGACTGATCTCAACTTTAACCCTTAAGTATGCAATAACTATATACAAGTCTTGCAGAATGTTTCCGCACTGGGACAGCCGCCCAGCATCCTCTACGGACTAGGAGAAAAAGATTTACCGTTAGGTTTAAAATCTTATTTTCTCTTACGTCCTAGAGGATGCTGGGGACTCCGTAAGGACCATGGGGTTTATACCGAAGCTCCAGAATGGGCGGGAGAGTGCGGATGACTCTGCAGCACCGACTGAGCAAACACGAGGTCCTCATCAGCCAGGGTATCAAACTTGTAGAACTTAGCAAAACTGTTTGACCCCGACCAAGTAGTAATGCAGAGACGCCTCGGGCAGCCACCCAAGAAGAGCCCACCTTCCTAGTGGAATGGGCCTTTACTGTATTTGGTACCAGCAATCCAGCCATAGAATGAGCCTGCTGAATCATGTTACAGATCCAGCGAGCTTAGATGCAGGAGTGCCAACCTTGTTGGCTGCATACAGGACAAACAGTTCATCTGTTTTCCGAACCGTAGCCATTCTGGCTAAATAAATCTTTAAGGCCCTGACTACATCAAGGGACTTGGAATTCTCCAAGGCCCCCGTAGCCACGGGCACCACAATAGGTTGGTTCATATGAAATGACGAAACCACTTTAGGCAGAAATTGAGGACGAGTTCTCAACTCTGCTCGATCCGCATGGAAAATCAGATAGGGGCTCTTGTAAGACAAGGCCGCCAATTCGGACACCCACCTCGCAGATGCCAAGGCCAATAGCATGACCACTTTCCAAGTGAGAAACTTCAATTCAACGGTTTGAAGCGGTTCAAACCAGTGTGACTTAAGGAACTGTAACACCACGTTAAGGTCCCATGGTGCCACCGGGGGCACAAAAGGAGGTTGGATGTGCAACACACCTTTTACAAAAGTCTGGACTTCTGGGAGAGAAGCCAATTCCTTCTAATAAAATATGGATATGGCAAAAATCTGCACCTTAATGGAGCCTAACTTCAGGCCCATATCCACACCTGACTGCAGAAAATGGTGAAAACGTCCTAGTTGAAAATCCTCAGTAGGAGCATCCTTGGCTTCACACCAAGACACATATTTTCTCCAGATACGGTGTTAGTGTTTTGCCGTAACATCCTTCCTAGCTTTAATAAGAGTAGGGATGACCTCCTCTGGAATACCCATTTTAGCTAGGATTTGGTGCCTGAGGGTCCCTCGACCTGGAACAATATGTCCGAATCTTCCTGTTGAGGCGTGACGCCATCATGTCTATATGAGGAAGTTCCCAACGACTTGTCACTTCTGCAAAGACTTCTTGATGAAGTCCCCACTCTCCTGGATGGAAATCGTGTCTGCTGAGGAAGTCTGCTTCCCAGTTGTCTACTCCCGGAATGAAGACCGCTGACAGAGCGCTAACATGATTTTCCGCCCAGCGAAGAATCCTGGTGGCTTCTGCCATTGCTGCTCTGTTTTTTGTCCCGCCCTGGCGGTTCACATGCGCCATGGCCGTGACGTTGTCTGACTGGATTAGAACAGGTAGGTTGCGAAGAAGAGTCTCCGCTTGTTTGAGGCCGTTGTAAATGGCCCTCAATTCCTGCACATTGATGTGCAGACAAGCCTCCTGGCGGGACCATATTCCCTGAAAATTGTTTCCCTGTGTGACTGCTCCCCATCCTTGGAGGCTTGCGTCCGTGGTCACAAGAACCCAATCTTGAATGCCGAACCTGCGACCCTCTAGAATGTGAGAACTCTGGAGCCACCACAGGAGAGAGACCCTGGCCCGGGGGGACAGGGCAATCTTCCGATGCATGTGCAGGTGGGACCCTGACCACTTGTCCAGAAGGTCCCACTGAAAAGTCCTTGCATGGAACCTGCCGAATGGAATGGCCTCGTAGGCCGCCACTATCTTTCCTAATACACAAGTGCATTGATGAACTGACACTCTTCCTGGTTTTAACAGGTCTCTGACCATGTTCTGGAGTACTTGGGCTTTTTCCTCTGGGAGAAAGACCTTTTGTTTTTCTGTGTCCAGAATCATGCCCAAAAACGACAGTCGAGTTGTCAGGACCAACTGCGACTTCGGTAGATTTAGGATCCAGCCGTGTTGTTGTAGTAGTCTCAGGGAGAGAGACACGCTTTGTAACAATTTCTCCCTTGAACTCGCCTTTATCAGGAGATCGTCCAAGTATGGGATAATTGTGATGCCTTGCTTGCGCAGGAGCACCATCATTTCCGCCATTACCTTGGGGAAAATCCTCGGGGCCGTGGAAAGCCCAAACGGCAACGTCTGAAACTGGTAATGACAATCCTGTACAACGAATCTCAGGTACGCCTGATGAGGATATATGGGGACATGAAGGTACGCATCCTTTATATCTAGTGACACCATAACCCCCCCCCCACACACACACACTTCCAGGCTGGAGATCACTGCCCGGAGAGATTCCATCTTGAATTTGAACCTTTTCAGATATAGGTTCAGGGATTTTAGATTCAGAATGGGCCTGACCGAGCCATCCGGCTTCGGGACCACAAAAAGGCTTGAATTAAAACCCTTCCCCTGTTGTAGTAGGGGAAGCTTGATAATCACTTGCTGATGACACAGCTTTTGTATGGCAGCTGCCACTATTTCCCTCTCTGGGGAGGAAGTTGGCAAGGCCGATTTGAAAAATCGGCGAGGAGGCACATCTTCGAATTCCAGTTTGTAGCCCCGGGACACAATCTCTACCGCCCAAGGTTCCAAGTCCGACTGAACCCAGACTTGGCTGAAGAGTCAAAGACGTGCCCCCACCGGTGCGGACTCCCTCAGCGGAGCCCCAGCGTCATGTGGTGGATTTTGTAGAGGCTGGGGAGGATTTTTGTTCCTGGGAACTAGTCGCAGCAGGCGCTCTTTCCCTCTACCTCTGGCAAAGAAGGAAGAGCCGCGACCCTTTCTGAACTTATGCGACCGAAAGGACTGCATCTGATATTGCGGTGTTTTCTTTTGCTGTGGGGGAACATAAGGCAAAAAAGAAGATTTACCCGCGGTAACTGTGGTAACCAGGTCTGCGAGGCCCTCCCCAAATAAAACTTCACAAAGTCTCCATATGTCTTTTTGAATCAGCATCACCTGTCCATTGGCGGGTCCACAGGGACCGTCTAGCAGAAATCGCCATGGCATTGGCTCTTGAACCCAACAGCCCAATAGCTCTTGCAGCTTCTCTCATATATAATGCTGCGTCCTTAATGTGACCCAAGGTCAAAAAAATGGTATCTTTATCTAGTGTGTCAATGTCAGACGACAAGGTATCTGCCCACGCTGCAACTGCGCTACCCACCCACGCCGACACTACTGCCGGTCTTAATAGGGCACCCGTATGTGTATAAATTGATTTTAAGGTAGTTTCCTGTCTGCGATCAGCAGGATCCTTGAGGGCTGCCGTATCAGGGGATGGTAGCGCCACCTATTTTGACAAGCGCGTTAAAGCCTTGCCCACTGTGGGCGAGGATTCCCACCGTAACCTGTCCTGGGAGGGGAAAGGATATGCCATAATAATTCTCTTGGGAATCTGCAGTTTCTTGTCTGGAGTTTCCCAAGCTTTTTCAAATGAGGTGTTCAGCTTATGAGATGGGGGAAAAGTTACCTGAGGTTTCTTTTCCTTAAACATGCAGACCCTCGTGTCAGGCACAGAGGGGTCCTCAGTGATATGCAAAACATCTTTTATTGCAACAATCATATATTGAATACTCTTGGTCACCCTTGGGTGCAAGCTAGCATCATCATAGTCGACACTGGAGTCGGAATCCGTGTCAGTATCAGTGTCTACTACCTGGGAAAGGGGACGTTTTTGAGACCCCGAAGGGCCCTGTGACACAGTCAAAGCCATGGATTGACTCCCTGCTTTCTCCCTGGACTCTGTTTTGTCCAATCTTTTATGTAATAAAGTCACATTAGCATTTAAAACATTCCACATATCCTTCCAATCAGGTGTCGGCGCCGCCGACGGAGACACCACAATCATCTGCTCTGCCTCCTCCCTAGATGAGCCTTCCACCTCAGACATGCCGACACACACGTACAGACACCCCCACACACACTGGGATATCTAATATTACGGGGACTGTCCCACAATAAGGCCCTTAGGAGAGACAGAGAGAGAGTATGCCAGCACACACCCAGCGCCACTGCATACAGAGACAAAGTCCCAGCCTGTCAGCGCTTTTTATATAAATGTGTAATACACCAAACTTTTGCGCCAAATAATGTGCACCCCCCCCCTCGTTTTGGCCCTCTGTACTTGATATCAGCAGGGGAGAGTCCGAGCGCAGCTTCTCTGCAGCATGCTGAGGAGAAAATGGCGCTGGTTAGTGCTTAAGGATCAAGCTCCGCCCCCTCGATGGCGGGCTTTGATCCCGCTCTAAATCTTTATACTGGCGGGGGATTTGAAATTATACTGCCTCCGCAGTATAAGTACTCTGCCAGTGCCTATTTGAGGTATACTTATGCTGCCCAGGGCGCCCCCCTGCGCCCTGCACCCTTTCTGTGGCGCCTGTAAGTGTGAACTGGGAGCAATGTCGGGCAGCGTTACCACTGCGCGGTACCTCATGAAGATCTGAAGTCTTCTGCCGCCTTTGAAGTCTTCTTTCTTCTTATACTCACCCGGCTTCTATCTTCCGGCTCTGTGAGGATGGCGGCGCGGCTCCGGGACGAACGGCGAGGACGACACCTGCGTTCCGACCCTCTGGAGCTAATGGTGTCCAGTAGCCTAAGAAGCAGAGCCCATCAGTTAAGTAGGTCTGCTTCTCTCCCCTCAGTCCCACGAAGCGGGGAGCCTGTTGCCAGCAGTGCTCCCTGAAAGTAATAAACCTAACAAAAGCTTTTTCAGAGAAACTCAGGAGAGCTCCCCTGCAGTGCATCCAGTCTCCACTGGGCACAGGAACTAACTGAGGTCTGAAGGAGGGGCATAGAGGGAGGAGCCAGTGCACACCCATTCTAAAGCTTTACAGTGCCCATGTCTCCTGCGGAGCCGTCTATACCCCATGGTCCTTACGGAGTCCCCAGCATCCTCTAGGACGTAAGAGAAATTATGGCCAACATTCCGATAGCAGTCTGCATGTAATCGCATGTTCCTGCGCATAGTTATGCGCAGGAATTCAATAATCATATCTTACTGTATTTTCCTGACTTTTGACGGGAACCCAGTGGCGGATTCCAGCAAGTACACCTGGACCAAGCAGCGCCCACCTGTTCGAACCAACCTATGACCCCTCTCGTACTGTAAATGACCTGCTCCTTGACCTATGGATGAAGAGCTTAGTTTCTATTGTTATGTACTTTGGAATATTGTATAAAAGCCAAGCCTCTGGGCCGGTCTCAGTCTCATGCTCTTAAGGTCATCTATCCAGATCGACTGAGTACCGGATATTGGTGGCACAGGCGAACTAACGTATGTATTCATTGGTTGTAGCTTCTTCTCTGTATTAGTGTAGTGTTTCTTTGTTATCACCTTTTGAGTAAATATTTGTTGCTGCTTTGGACCACAACATAACATACAAATACTGGTGTCGCATTCTGTTTCTGTTTAAGGTATATTCAGTCACACGAGTAGCTACTTTGTGCTCACTACGTGTTGGCGTGCTTACACAACTCGCGTACATAGGGGTTTAGTGCATACACGTAGTGGCCGCAGCGGCCCGATTCATTGTGCAATAAGGGTACTGGCTTTTCCTGAAAGTTAATCGAACTTAACAGTTGGGAGCTCGTCCGCTTCACCCCATACTCGGACTTTACAGGACCACACAGACTTTGGCCTAGCAACAAAGCGTGGGGACACGTCCTTTTGCATTGTGTCTAAAACTAACTTGTGTTGCTGACCGCGTTTGTGCTGTATTGTCTCAGAGGTGCTGGTGTGAACCACAGGACAAACAGGAAAAAATATACGTTATGGTAAGAACTTACCGTTGATAACGTGATTTCTCTTATGTCCACAGGTATCCACAGGATAGCATTGGGATATTGTCGAGCGACAGCGAAAATGGCACCAACACGGTCACGAGCTTTCTGGCCACCCAGGATGCATTGGGGCCCTCGCCATATAGTCCCGCCCCCTGACTCAGTCAGATCAGTTCTTTCCACAGCGATTTTAGGCAGGAACATCAGGCAGAGACCTGTTTAGGCGATAAGAACACACATGCACACCCTTCCATACAAGAAGGAAGAGGTTTTAGTGATTGTCTAGATCCTCAAATGAGATGCATCAGGGTGGGATCCCTGTGGATACCTGTGGACATAAGAGAAATCCCGTTATCAATTGTAAGTTCTTACCATAACGTATATTTCTCTGGCTGGGTCCACAGGACAACATTGGGATTCCCAAAGCCATTTTAGTGGTGGGGACGCTCCTGATTGCACAGGAGGACCTTTCGCCCGAAGTCTGCGTCATGAGAGGCAAAAGTATCCAAGGCATAATGTCTGATGAATGTGTTTATGGAAGACCATGTGGCTGCCCTACATATCTGTTCTGCTGAAGCACCCTGCTGTGCTGCCCAAGAAGGATCTACCTTACGTGTAGAGTGTGCAGAGACATTAGCCGGAATAGGGAGATCTGCATGAGAATAAGCTTCTGATATTACCATTCGGAGCCATCTCGCCAGTGTCTGTTTACTAGCAGGCCATCCTCTTCTATGGAATCCATATAGGATGAAGAGAGAATCTGTTTTCCTGATGGCACTAGTACGATCTATGTAGATTCTCAAAGCTCGGACCACGTCCAGCGACGCTTCTCCCGCAGATAGTCCCGATACCTGAAAAGCTGGGACTACAATCTCTTCATTCAGGTGAAACTTTGATACCACCTTTGGAAGATAACTAGATCTCGTTCTGAGAACTGCTCTGTCTAGAAAAAAAACTTAGGAAAGGAGACTTATATGATAATGCTCCTAAATCTGACACTCTTCTGGCTGACGCCATTGCCAGTATAAAAAGAACTTTAACCGTTAAGCATTAAAGATCTGCTCTCTCAAGTGGTTCAAACAGAGGACGCTGGAGAAATGTAAGAACTAAATTCAAATCCCAGGGGGCTGCAGGAGGAACAAATGGAGGTTGAATATGTACTACTCCTTGAAAAAATGTACGTACATCCTGTAAATCAGCAATCTTTTGCTGAAACCATACAGTTAACGCTGAAACTTGAACCCTCAAGGAAGCAACTTTCAACCCCTTATCCAATCCTGCCTGAAGGAAATCCAAAATCCTAGCTACTTTAAAAGATCTCGGATTTAAATTTTTTCCAGTACACCAGTGAATATAGGTTTGCCATATTCTATGATACACACGGGCCAAAGAAGGCTTTCTTGCTCTAAGCATGCTTTGGATTACTTGTTTCGAAAATCCTTTAGCCTCTAAGATAGAGGTTTCAACAGCCACGCTGTCAAAGACAGGCGATCCAGATTACTGTGACAACAAGGACCCTGCATTAGTAGATCTGGACGTTGAGGGAGCAGTATCGGTGCATCCACAGACATTCTCCACAGATCTGTGTACCTATGCCTTCTTGGCCAAGCTGGAGCTATTAGAATGATTGCTCCTTTTGCCTGTTTTATCTTTCTCACTACTCTGGGTAACAGATATTGGAGGGAACAGATATGCCAGCTGAAACCTCCATTCTACTGACAGTGCGTCTACCAGGACCGCTCCTGGGTCCCTTGTTCTTGATCCGTACCTCGGAACTTTGTTGTTTAGACGAGACACCATAAGGTCTATCTCCGGTAGACACCATCTGTTCACCAGTGTCTGAAACGCTTCTGGGTGTAGTGCCCATTCGGTTTCCTGAATGGTGTGCCGACTGAGAAAATCTGCTTCCCAGTTTAGTACACAAGTGACAAATACTGCTGACAATCCTGGGAGATGGAGTTCTGCCCATTTTAGAATGGGAGTTACTTCTCCATCAGACTCTTACTGTGAGTTCCTCCTTGATGATTGAGGTATGCTACTGCCGTCGCATTGTCTGAGCGGAACTGGACTGGTCTTCCTTGTAGATTGTCCTTTGCCTGAACTAGAGCCAAGTAAACGGCCCTTATCTCCAACAGATTTATCGGCAGGCGACTTTCCCCTGCGGTCCATTTTCCCTGGAACCATAGGCTTCCGAGTACTGCCCCCCAGCCTTGCAGGCTGGCATCTGTTGTCAGGACTTGCCACTCTTTTATCCAAAAAGGTCTTCCCTTGTTTAAATGGTCTGTCTGTAGCCACCACGCTAGAGACCTTTTTACTTTCACTGGAATCTTTATCATCTGCTTCTTTATCGTCTGATGATTTCCGTTCCATTTGGTCAAAATAAGGTGCTGCAACGGTCTGGAGTGGAATTGCGCATATTCCACCATGTCGAAGGTTGATACCATCAGACCCAACAGTCGCATTTCTGCATGGACTGACATTGTCTGGGCATGCAACGCTTCCTGAGCCATGACCTGCACCTTGACTATCTTTTTCTCTGGTAAGAGAACTTTCTGTAGGTCTGAATCCAATATGGCCCCCAAATGAACCATCCGCTGTGACGGATTCAGGGACGACTTTTCCCAATTTATGAGCCACCCGTGTCTCTGTAAACAAACTATCGTCTGTTGAAGATGGCTCAAAAGTAACTCCTGCGAATGTGCTAGGATTAACAGGTCGTCGAGGTATGGGAATATTCTTACCCCCTGTTTGCGCAGACAAGCTGCCATAACCACCATGATCTTGGTAAACACCCTGGGTGCTGTAGCTAGCCCGAAGGGCAGAGCTTGGAACTGGAAATGTTCCTGGAGGATAGCAAACCTGAGGTAACACTGATGTGACGGTGCTATAGGCACATGTAGGTAAGCATCCCGTACATCCAGAGGTACCATGTAATCTCCCGGTTCCATAGCCAACATTATGGAGCATAACGTCTCCATGTGGAACTTTGGGATCCAAATGTATTTGTTTAACATTTTCAGATGGAGGATTGGTCGATATGACCCATTTGGCTTCTGGATTAGAAATAGATTGGAGTAAAACCCCTGTCCCCTTTGTGATGGAGGTACTGGGACAATCACACCTGACTGCAGTCATTTTTGGACTGCTTCTTGCAGGGCATTTGCCTTCGACTCTATACGAGACGGGCTGGTGCAAAAAAATCTTTGAGGAGGCTGTCTCCTGAATGGGAACCCATACCCCTGAGATACCACCTTCTGCACCCAAGCATCTGCTGTTGACTTTTGCCATATGTGTGCAAAATGAAGGAGTCGGCCCCCAACCCTGGAATCCTCCAGGCGGAGGCCCGTCTCTTCAGGCTGACAGTTTCTGTTCAGGTTTGGAAGCTGGCTTTTTACTAGCCCACTGCTTCCTACCCCTGGATTTAAACTGGGGTTGCTTAGGCTCTTCTTTAGCTTTCGCTTTGCCAACGAAAAGAGCGAAATTTTAAACCCTTGGACTTAGGGTTATAGGTAGCCGGAAATCTGACCTTTTTCGATTCAGCCTCTGATTCTAGGATATCCGATAAAGGTTTTCCAAATAATATATTACCTAACCCATGTAAGTTGTACACTGTTTTACCTTCTCCCCAAGATTGTAGCAACAAGGAAGACGAACCCAGCATGATGTCAGCCCCCGCCCTGGCAGCCACCATACAGGAAACTCGGGTGGGCACTGCCCAACCAGAAAGGGCAGTGGCAGCAACAGCCTGCGAAGGGGCGGATGAGATCGTGACCACTGGTAAGTATGGAACCGTCCATTATGCAGAGACAGTAACCCCCTGTATTATAGAGACAAATAAAAACAATGTGGTCGAGTTACACCAGGTCAGGGTGATTGCAGTTCCCAATGGGAAAACTGATAGTCAGCGGGTGACCCCCATCAGGAACATTGCTATGCATTGTCCATGGTCCCGAACAGAACTGAGGTCAATTATGGCAGAATTCCCCGACCCCAGAAAGAATCTAGTCAAATGGCAACAATATATAAAGGAATTGGGACATTCCCAAGAGCCCACAAATAAAGATTGGCGGACAGTGTTGAGAGCGAGTCTTCCCCCTAATATTGACATCCCCAAATTTATCACAGACTGCAGGCTAAATGCAGAAGTGCCACTCACTGATGATTACAATCTGGAGAATGTCAGGCAGATCAACATGCAACTAGGATTGTATTTCCCAACTGTTGTTAAATGGAATAAAATCTTCTCCATACGGCAGAAAGAAAGTGAAACGGCATCCGAGCATTTCCACAGTGCTATACAGGAAATGGCTAGATACACTGGGGTAGAGGATATTAAGGAAAATGCCAACCACAGGGAGGTAGCTGTCTCTGTACTAATGGAGGGGCTGAAGGAGGCACAGAGGATCAGAGTGCAAACCTCCCTACTGAATTGGAAGGGTATTATGGTAACTGCATTAAGGGAATCAGCAATTGACCACGACCGTAATATCCTCAAAACCAGGGAGACACACGGGGATCGGTTGATGATGGTAAGCATTCAGGCGCTGGAAGGAACGTCAACCCAACCAAACCCCCAGACCCCTGAAGACTGGAGGAGGCCCGCAACATGTTTTCTTTGTAAAAGGGAAGGGCATTATGCCAGGGAGTGTACAAGTAATAGCACACATAAATATAGACCCCCTAGACCAAGATACGAGCCACATAACTACACACATAGGCGGGATCAGGGATCACACAGGAGAGAGTACGAGCCGCATAGAGGGGAAACAAGGAGGTACCCACCACGGAGGGACTGGCAAACCCCCGAAAACTTACCGTTATCCCCCTCACATATTGTAGCTGCCAATGCCCCGCGGGAGGGTCCAAGACCACAATAGAGGTTAGGTCACACCTGTAGTCTGCAGCCAGTGAAATTGATTGCTGGCCTTGGAAGTGAACCTAAGGTCATGGTCAATGTAGCTGGAACACTACAACCATTTCTTGTAGATACAGGGGCGGCCAGATCTGTACTCAAATCTCCAACCGGTATATTGACCTCGGCCAAAACCATTTCGGCTATGGGAGTAACGGGAAAAGTGCAGCAGTATCCTTTGACTAGACCTGCAGAGGTTACGATAGGGCCTTTGCATACCAAACATTCATTTTTGTTGGCTGTGTCGGCCCCGACTAACCTACTAGGCAGAGACTTGTGTAAAATGCGGTGTGTCATATATTGTACACCTGAGGGTGTGTTTTTAGATATCCCTGAAAATCACGCACCGGAAGTACGATATGTTAGACGCACCACAAAGGCTAATGATGCACTCTACCGTTCTAGACACTTGTCCATCGCAGGTAGAGGAAATTATCTCGCAAATACCAGGTTCCCTATGAACCAAAGATGGACAGAACACTGGATCGATGGCGAATGTAGCCCCAGTAGTACAAATAAAAGATGGCAGGATAGCTCCAAAAATCCCCCAGTACCCTCTGAAGCCATGGTGGAATTAGGAGTTTACCCTGTCATAGAACGGCTGCTACAGCAGGGCATCCTTGTCAGGATGTCCAGCCCAGCTAACAGTCCCATCTTCCCCGTGAAAAAGAGTGGGGGGAGGGGATACCGGCTAGTGCAGGATTTAAGAGGGATAAATAAAATAGTCAAGTCAATTCCCCGTAGTGCCCAATCCAGCGGTCATTCTCATGCAGATCCCCGCAACCTCTTCTTACTTCACTGTGATTGACCTCTGCTGCTTTCTTTTCTGTCCCTCTCCACCCCGACAGTCAGTACCTTTTCGCCTTTACTTACAGGGGAGTACAGTACACATGGACCCATCTACCCCAAGGCTTCATTGACAGCCCAAGTATTTTCTCCCAAACCCTGCATGACTGTTTGCAATCCTTTCAACCTGAAAATGGGTCAGTGCTAATACAATATGTTGATGAATTGTTGTTGTGCTCTGACTCATTTGAGTCGTCCCTGGCAGATACTAAACAGCTTCTGTTTCACCTCTCTGAGACAGGACACAAGGTTTCAAAGGATAAATTGCAGTTGTGCAGGACAAGGGTTAAGTATTTGGGACACTGCCTGACGCAAGGACTGAGACCCCTTACCACTGACAGGATACAGGCCATCCGCGACATGACTCTGCCGCAAACCCAGCAACAAATCCGTACCTTTCTAGGAATGTGTGGGTACTGTCGGAATTGGATTCCAGGGTTCTCTATTTTGGCATTACCAGTGCAAGAAATGGTCTCATCAAGCAAACCAGACCGGGTCTCTCATACTGAGGAAACCGTTTGAGAGACTAAAAGAGTGTTTGTCACAAGCACCAGCATTGGGAAATGCCAGACTATGAGAAACCCTTTGAATTGTACGGAACAGAAAGTGCTGGCTGCGCGGCAGGAGTCTTAACCCAGAAACATGGTGATGCCAGCAGACTGGCAGCCTACTACAGCACACAACTGGACACTGTAGCACGGTCTCTCCCTACTTGCCTACGAAGTGTTGCAGCCATCGCTTTGTTGGTAAGTAAAAGTGAAGATGTAGTGTTAGGACATGACTTGACCATCCACACACCCCATGCAGTGTCAGCCTTGCTAAACTCTGCCCAAACCAGACATGTCTCATCTACCAGGTGTACAAAGTGGGAACTGTCATTGATGGCCCCTGTAAACATCACCATCAAAATGTGCAGCACACTAAATCCTGCAACTTATTTGCCAAGTGTGCCTTGTCATGCACAAAGGGTGGGAGATGAGAATGATGGTGAAGGAGGATTTAGTGCAGACACTGACATGCATGACTGTATGGAATACCTAAACCAGACCTTCATTGCAAGACCTGACATCAGTGACAACCCACTAGAGGACGTAGATTTTACCTTTTACACTGACGGTACTTGTCACAGACAGACGGAATCAGGAGACCTGTGCACCGGATACGCAGTTGTAGATGACGAAGGTATCATAGAAGCTGAACCCCTTGGTCCACCTCACTCAGCACAAGTCGCTGAACTGGTAGCACTGACCAGACCATGTGAGTTGGCAAAGGGTAAGTCAGCTAATATATACACGGATTCTAGATATGCGTTTGGAGTGGTACATGATTTCGGGGCCCTATGGCGCCTCAGAAATTTCATGACAGCAGCTGGCACACCCGTGGCGCATGCGTCACACATCAAAAGACTGCTGACGGCAATACAGGAACCTGACAGAGTGGCTGTTATCAAGTGTAAAGCGCACACTTACAACCAAGACCCAATCTCACTTGGTAACAGCCGGGCGGACGAAGCTGCAAAATCAGCAGCAAGCACAACCATACAAACCAACATCACACCACTGATGACATTTAACACTGTAAGCATGCAACAACTAATTGAAATGCAAGATTTGTGTTCCCTACAGGAGAAGGTCGTTTGGAAGGTGAAGGGATATGGTCAGGTGTCCTCAGGACTTTGGACAGATGGACACGGTAAGCCAGTGGCCCCCAGGGCATATCTCCCAAGCCTAGCTGAGGCGGCACACGGTCTGACTCATCTGGGCAAAGAAGGTATGTCCAAGTTGGTGAGAGCCTACTGGAGTGCACCAGGGTTCTCTTCACATGCAGTTAAGAAGGCAATGACATGTCTTACTTGCTTGAGGAAGAATATTGGGAAGACAATACCGATGGAGCCATCCCATATCGTTCCTACAGACGGACCTTTCCACGTAATACAAATTGACTTCATACAGCTACCACCCTGCAGAAATTTGAAATGTGTGTTAGTATGTACAGATGTCTTTTCCAACTGGGTAGAAGCATTCCCCACTGTCACAAATACTGCCGTGTTCACTGCAAAGAAAATCGTGCAGGAATGTGTGTGCAGGTATGGTATCCCTAGAATGATTGAAAGTGACAGGGGGACCCATTTTAAAGGTGAAGTCTTTCAGATCATGTGCAAACTGATGGGTATTAATAGTAAGCTGCATACTCCATACCGGCCACAGGCAAGTGCGAAGGTGAAGAGAATGAACAGCACTATTAAGAACAAGCTGAGCAAAGTGATGGCTGAAACTGGACTGTTGTGGCCAGAGGCATTTCCACTAGTATTGTACAGCATCAGAACCACTCCCACGTCACTGCTTAACTTATCACCCTTCGAAGTTCTTTTTGGTCGACAACCGCATGTAATGATAGACCCCCAGGATGATTTGAAATGCAATAACGAAATAACTGTGCAATATTTGGTTAGGATGAGCCAGCAACTGAGAAACCAGCAAAGGAATCTAAAACTGGCGATTCCTGACCTACCGAACAGTAATTGTCATGTCATTGAACCTGGGGATTTTGTGACGATTTGAAATTTTCTGCGCTCAGGTTGCCTCATTGACAGGTGGGAAGGACTGTACCAAGTTTTATTGACCAGCACAACAGCACTGAAGGTCGGCGAAAGAGAGACTTGGGTCCACTCGTCCCACTGCAAGAAGGTTGTTGACCCGGAGAAAACTCGTGACAAGGAGAAAGGTAAAGAGAACCTCGAATCACTAGAGAATCTGTTCCGGGAAAGCTAAAGAGGCAGGACTGTTGGACGGCACCTGAGCGTGGAGAGCAGAAAAATCAAGGACAGTTGGCAAAGATCAAGTATGTTTGGCAAAGCCAAGGATGGTTAGCAAAATCAAGGATGGTTGTCGTACCATTTTTCTTTTTTTTTCACCTCCCCACTTCATTTTTCTTTTTTTCTCTCGTCCTATTTTTGTTCCTAACGAAATGGATCCATCCCAAGAGACTGTTTCGTATTTTTCTGGTGACTCTGTTCAGGACAATTTGTTTTTGTGAGGGCCCCCCGAGACGTCAAGCAAGTATCTGGAATGGGGTCTGATGGAGAGTACGGATTGGTAGGACCCCAGGATCAGCGTATCACTTTGGTCAGAGCTGGTAAAAGTAAGAGATCTGGTAGTCACAGAGCTCGGAGAAAATGTGAAGGGTTGTTGTCTGATGAAAACTGCATATGTAAGTACTGCGATAACATAGTCGAAGATAAGTGAATCCAGAGATATCAGTCAATCAATAATATCGATATTGACAAACATCCTTTGAGTGACTATCACTCATTAGTGGGTACGATTTTAGACCAAACAGAATGCTGGGTGTGCTCACAAGTACCTCAAGGACAGAGTAAATCGGGATTAGTGCCATACCATTTAACGATAGATGAGGTACTTGGGTTACACGGAGGGAGACCGGTGGACATAAAGTATAATATATCTAAGCCCCCTAGTCTAAAGCTCCACCAGTACCAGGTAGATAGGTCACTTATGTTTCAACCTGACCAATTTTAGAAAATCTGGAAATTGGGAAGTGATATGGAACAATCAAACAATGACCTTTTCATTCAGAGCAGATGGAGGAGTCATTGATACCAGGCTTGTACATGAGATAGCCACAAGTGGAAGGTTCTTCAGATACAGGTACACACGTGGGGCTAAAACCATGTGGGCTGGAAAAGTGGCGCAGGGCTATTGTGCGCACATCATTCAGCCAAGTACTTGTGTCGAGCAGATGAAAGGACTGGGGACAGGTTTCTTCAGAAGAATAATACAATAGAGGCACTACAGAACAGGAGGATATGGGGACATCTACCAACCATAGGAACAGGAAATGGAACAGGAAAATTGAATCTCCAAAAAGGACTGCACTTCTTTTGGGAGATTCCATTATTAGAGGAATACATCTGGGAAATGCAAATGAAGTAGAGAAACAAGTAAGGTGCTTTCCTGGAGCCACAGCTCCAAGGGATAAAGAGCGCATGCTAAGAATTGTGAAGGCAGCAAGAAAAGATGGGGAGGTGGATGTCATTGTCCACCTAGGGACAAATGACCTGGCAAATGCAGAACTCATGGCTGTAAAAGATGAATTTAGGAAGTTAGGGACTGCTCTGAAGCAGGTGGCAACCACTGTATCTTTTTCAGAAGTATTGCCAGTACACAGAGGGGAAGACAGAACTCATTGCATCAGAAACTTCAATGTTTGGCTAAGGACATGGTGCAATGAGGAGAGATTTGGATTTATAGGCCATAGTCACACCATCTGGCAAGATAGGAGCTTATACAAAAGTGACGGCCTGCACCCATCTTCAACGGGAACGAAAATACTAACTGAACAGTTTGGATGCTTCATCAAGAGCTATTTAAACTAACAAAGGGGGGCAGTGAACCAAATAGGAATAAAGAAATCTGCTCCCCCAACACAGAGGTATTGTTTCTGCAGGCAAAGGGAATAGGAAGCATATCCACAGCAACAGAAGATAATTCAGATCAAAACCAAATAAAAATAGGCAGAGAGAAGAACATAGCTAGGAACAGAAAAAGCACAAACAAAACTCTAAAAGCTATGTGTGCAAATGCTAGGAGCTTAGGAAATAAAATCCCAGAACTAACTGCAATAATGACAAGGGATGATCTAGACATTGTGGCAATTACAGAGTCATGGTACAATGAAAATCATGACTGGGACATAGCTATACCGGGATATACTTTGTTTAGGAAGGACAGAATTGGAAAAATCGGGGGAGGGGTAGCAATGTATGTAAAAAATGCCATAAATACTACATTAATACAAAGTATTGAAGAAAAAACTGAGGCCCTTTGGGTGACCATAGAAACAGGGGAAAAGTTGATTATTCGTATTGGCGTGATATACAGGCCACCAGGTCAGAAAGAGGAACTTGACAAGAACCTATTGCAGGACATAACTAAAATGGCATTAAAAGGAGAGGTAATAATCATGGGAGACTTTAATCTTCCTGATGTAAACTGGGAGGTGTCTGTTGCTAGTTCCACTAGAAGTAGGAACATTTTAAATTCCCTTCAGGGAGCATCCCTCCACCAATTGGTGAGGGAGCCCACTCGGAAAGACGCAATATTAGACTTAATACTTACAAATGGAGACAGATTATCAGACGTAAAAGTGGGTGAAAACCTCGGATCCAGTGATCATCAAGCAGTATGGTTCAGCATTAAGACAGAGACTGACTCGTCCCATACAAAAACAAAGGTGTTGGATTTTAGGAAGGCTGATTTTGTAGGGATGGGAAAATGTGTAAGCGATTCTTTGGCAGAATGGAGGAACTTGGAAACAGTGCAGGAGAGGTGGAAAACATTCAAATGTGCAATATTGAAGGCAACAGACCTTTGTATCAAAACTTTTAGGAAAAACACAAGGAAAAGGAAGCCAGTGTGGTTTGCAAAAGAAGTAGCAAATATTGTGAGAGCAAAAAAGATGGCTTTAGGAAATATAAGCAGACACAAAATAATGAAGACAAAAAGATATATCTTGTTAGACAGAAGGAGACAAAGAAGGTAATCAGATGTGCAAAGGCACAAGCTGAGGAGAAAATGGCCCAGTCAGTGGGTAAAGGAGGCAAAACTTTTTTTAGGTATATAAGCGAAAAAAGAAAAACAAAAGGCGGAATTATAAAACTAAAGACGGACACTGGGAATCTTGTTGAGGGAGACAATTTAATAGCAGATCATCTTAATGATTATTTTTGCTCAGTATTTACTACTGAAAGAGAGGGGAAGGGGCCACAGTTAAGTTGCAGGGATATTCAGGAAAATGAAACAAGTACATTTACAGAGGAGAAGGTCCTAACAGAACTCTCAAAGCTGAAAGTGGACAAATCTATGGGGCCAGATGGGATACATCCAAGGATACTAAAAGAACTTAAAGAGGTGCTGGTAGCACCATTGACAGATTTATTCAACCAGTCATTAGCTACAGGAGAAATTCCAGGGGACTGGAAAAGAGCAAACGTAGTCCCACTGCACAAAAGTGGAAGCAAGGAAGAGGCAAACAACTACAGACCAGTGAGTCTTACATCAGTAGTAGGGAAATTGATGGAAACACTCTTAAAAGAAAGAGTTGTAGATCATCTCAAATCCGGCAATTTACTGGATCCCAAACAGCATGGATTCACTGGGGGAAGATCATGTCAAACAAATCTTATTGACTTTTTTGATTGTGTGACTAAAGTGATGGATAAAGGTGGAGCCATGGATATAGCTTATCTTGACTTTAGTAAGGCTTTTGACACAGTTCCACATCGCAGACTGCTAAATAAACTTGAAAGTTTGGGATTGGATATTAGGATTATTGAATGGATAAGATCTTGGTTGAAGGATAGAAAACAGAGAGTTGTGGTAAATGGAGTGCATTCACAGGAGGGAAATGTTACCAGTGGAGTACCCCAGGGATCTGTACTTGGACCAGTGCTTTTTAATATCTTTATTGGTGACATTGCAAATGGGATTAAAGGGAAAGTATGCCTTTTTGCAGATGACACAAAGGTATGCAACAGGGTAGACACACCAGGTGGGGTAAAACAAATGATTGAGGATCTAGGTAGACTAGAGGAATGGTCAAGAGTCTGGCAATTACAGTTTAATGCCAAAAAATGCAAAATCATGCACTTGGGTCTCAAAAATCCTAAAGCTAAATACAGTATTAATGGCACTATACTGGAAACTACTGAAGAGGAAAGGGATCTAGGAGTCACTATTTCAGATGACTTAAAAGCAGGTAAGCAATGTAACAAGGCAATGAGGAAGGCTAGTCAGATTCTTGGCTGCATTGGGAGAGGAATCAGCAGCAGAAAGAAAGAAGTAATAATGCCACTGTATAGGTCATTGGTACGGCCTCATCTAGAATACTGTATTCAGTTCTGGAGGCCATATCTTCAAAAGGATATTAATACATTAGAAACTGTACAAAGGAGGGCAACTAAAATGGTGCATGGCCTACATCACAAAACATACCCAGAAAGGCTAAGAATTCTCAATATGTATAGTTTGGAGCAGAGAAGAGAAAGGGGGGACATGATAGAAACTTTCAAATATATGAAGGGTTTTAACAAAGTCCAGGAGGGAAACATTCTCCAAATGAAGAGAAGCAATAGGACACGAGGACATGCACTGAGACTGGAGGGGGGGAGGTTCAGGGGAAATTTGCGGAAAAATTATTTCACAGAAAGGGTAGTGGACAAGTGGAATAGCCTCCCATCAGAGGTGGTAGAGGCTAAGACAGTAGAGCAATTTAAACATGCATGGGATAGACATAAGGATATCCTTACAAAGAAATAAGGATCAAATAAGGTTAGTGATAAAAAAAAAATAATATATAAAAAAAAAAAAGGGGCAGACTAGATGGGCCAAGTGGTTCTTATCTGCCGACAAATTCTATGTATCTATGTAATAATATATGACATGATATTAATGCATACTGTCCCCTATATTCTCCCAGACGATGATTATTTTATTTGTGTAAAGAAAAGCGTACAAGTGGCTTACTCCGAGCTCGGAGGGAATGTGTTATATTGGCAGAGTACTACCAGAGGTTATGACCATAGCACATGACAAAATGAAAGATATTCACAGCAACGCTCAGACTCCTTATACTCATACCCATTCTGAACACATTGTCAAGCGACACCTCATAGAAAGGACCGAGGCAGCAGCCTCAGATTTGATCCATGAATCCACCGGGATTCAAATTCTTCTCGCATTAGATATCACCCATACTGCCAGGGGAATTATAGATTATAGGTACATCCACGCGCTGGCGAACTTGATAGAGAATATCACAGAGATGTATGATGACACCTTCAGGTATACGGGCAGGGAACTGCAAGCCTACAAGAAGGAGCTGGTCCAGCACAGAATGGTCCTGAATTACGTCACGGCTGTGACAGGTGGGTACTGTGTTACTCTGGCAACTCAATATGGTGTGAAGTGCTGTCCGTATATTACGAACAGTACCGAAGACCCAACGGAGATTATAGATCAAAAGATGGACGAGATCTTGCAGTTGAAGTGGGGAGTTCCGA